>NW_027532203.1:16514797-16567571 GCF_008692635.1 Crocuta crocuta | reverse complement strand
GGCCCCCCTCTTTTAGTCAGTACAGCCTGCGGATCGATTCGGGGACCCGCCAGGAGGGCTGCGTGACGTGCGCGTGCTTATGTATAATTCCGAGAAAACCGCCCCAAACAATTAGCCCCCTTCCCCCTCCCTGCGCCCCCGGCCGCGGGGCGTCTGCGCCCATCCTCAGACCCCTTCTCTGTCGCGGGCCGTACTCCACGATCTCGCCCCCTCCCCAGGTTCGCCCCTTCCCCGCTGGGGTCCCGGCCCAGTGGGGAGCCATAGCCCTGGGGCTCCCGGGAGGAGGGGGCCCTCGGGGGCGCACGGCTGGAGCCCTGCTTGCGCCAGAGCCGCGCGGTGTAGCCGCTGTCATGTGCCGGGTTCCGAGCCGGGGGGAGGAAGCGAGCGAGCGTGATTGCTCTCCCTTTTGTTTTGAAGCCCGCATTTGCTGCATCAAGCAGTTGCTTTAGTACCAGCCAAACTTGCAGCTGTTCCGACCGCGCTCCGGCGAGGTAGGGAGCGCGGCCCTGGGTGGCGACTCCCGGCCAGAGGCTGCTGCGCTGGTGGCTGCCGGAGGGACTCCGGGAGAGTGTCTCCACGCAGCCCCTCCCTCCTGTGGTGACTGATTGTGTCTGTGGCAGCGGCCGTGCGAGGGTGTGTGCGCGCCCGTCACCGCGAGCGCGGGGATGTCTGTCGTCTAGACAGGCGGCACCCTCCCTCCGTCCCCGGTGAGCCCGCGGGCCGCGGGGGGCGCGGGGGATGGGAGCAGACGAGGAACCCGAATCGGTGGAGCCATTGCGGTTGCAGCTTTGGACATTCCCTACGGTGGTGATTCTGGTGGCTTTTTGTTATTATTCCTGTCGCCACGGCGTGATTGGGCCTGGGGAATAGACCCGCCAGGCGGAGCGGGGGTTAAGTTGACAGGCTCTGAAAAGCCAGCTCGCGGTGGCGAGTGACCCGAGCGGCCGCGAGGTGGGCTCCGGCTCGGGCTCTTCAGGACTAGGAGCAGGTGACTGTCCTGGACGCGTCGCGGGTCGTGGGGGCAGGGAGGGCAGGGGGCGGCGTTTCGGTCGTCGGCGGCGGAGGTCTGGGGACCCCCCGAGGGCCGCGGGCCACAGCCTGGGTGCATCTGGAGGAGGCGGCCCGGGGACGGCGGGAGTGAGTTGGGTTTGTCTTTGCACTGACGTTAAAAGACAATTAGGGTCGGCGTTGGCTGTTGGGTTTCGTAGAGTTTTCGGGGATGGGGTTGGGGTGCAGGTGTGAGCCGGAGGGGGTGCGGCGTGTAAAGGGGAGGGATGGCTGGCGGCCTGTGTGTCCCTACCCGGGGGAGCGAGGCGTAGTCTCCCCCGCCCAGCTGTTTGTGTGTGTACACACCACTCTGGCGTGTGGGGGGGGGGACGGAATGGGGGGGGCAGACCACGGCGTAGTGGGGACGCGCGTGGGCCCGACTACCAGGTGAATCGTCCCGCCAGCCCCCTCATGGTCCCAGTTGGGCTCCTTCCTAGTCGTGTGTGTCCGCGCACGCGCGCGCCCCGGTTACTTGGACAGGAGGTCCTGCGGCTGTACCACCGGGGAGCCCCTGCAGTTGCGTGTGTGCGGGGCCGGCGAGGGAGTTCCGGGCTCGCGGTGGCGCGGGAGACAAGCCTTGNNNNCTGGGACGCTCTGTGGGTGCGCGTGCCCGCGCATCCGCCGCTGCCTTGCGGGCCCCGGGCGGAACGAGCGCGCTCTGCGCACCCCCTTCCAGTTCTTCGTCCTGGAGACCGTGGGGGCCGGAGGCTGCCCGGCCCGCCCGGCCCGGGCCCTGGGTGCGCTGCCTGCCCGCACGCCTGCGCCGCCTGCGCCCTCTGTCAGGGTCCCTGCGGCCGGTGGGGGGTTGGGGGAAGGATTATCTCCCAGGCTGGGGGCCGGCGCGCGCAGGGAGGAAGCCGGTGGAGCTGCGGGCCCCGCGGCCGCTGGACTCTCGGGAGGGTGAAAGTGACACAGCACGAGCGCCGCCGCTGCGGGAGCTGGAGGGGAGAGGAAGGAGCCGCCCAGGGCACCGGGAGGGGCCGCGGGCTGTCCGGGCCCGGTTCCTCCTGCCCGGCGCGGGGTCTGAGCCGAAAACCTCAGGAATCCCGGCTTCGAGCATGCTCAGCCGGCGGGAGGAAATTGCCAGGCTTTCAAGAAAACCCAATTATACAGGAACAGAATGCACCGAACAAACGTTAGCTGTGCAGTCCCCCCACAGGACGCACTCAGGTTGCCTGAGGAAACTCCCTTTGAGTATTTGAAACAGGATTCGATTTACACACAGATCATCTCCTCTGCTGTGTCAAATGACTGTCCTAGATAATGTACGCTTGTAGGCAGTAATTTTATAACGCATTCTGGGGTAGGGTGTCATCGGTGATTAACAGATTGCTGTAAATAGTATGTTTGTTTGACTTTACAGAGCGTTTCCCCCTACCTTTGAATCATCACATTTTCTTAACAGGGTCCTGTGACGTAGGGGGTGTATTAACCCCATTTTACAGGTAAGCACACTGAGACTCAAAAAGTGCTGTAAGTTGCCCGAGGCCTCTCAGCGGGGGAAGGGCTACTTAAACACCCCCACCCCCTCTGTGATCCTGTAATTTCTCAGCCTAAAGCTGTTAATTGAAATAATGGCCATTTTTTGGTGTCTGTTTTTGAGGGTTCTTTGAGAATAGGTCTTGGCACCCCAGGAAGTCCTGAACCTGAGAAAAGGGGTAAATTATGGTGGTATTTATTCTTGGTCAAAACATTTTTTTATTTGCTACCAGACCTAATGAGAGTAGTCATTAAAGAACAGAAGTTTGCATTACTGTTATTATCACTCATCTGATAATTTGCTAATGGTGAAAGGTTATCAGCTTTGATGCATCCATTATACCGAAATCACACCTGCGTGTAATAAATGCATATGGCATACATGTTTATGCAACACATATCTACATTCGTATGAGTGTGTTCATGGATCCAGTGTCCTTATTGGGTCCAACGTTTATTCTTTAGGGACTGGTTTCAAAACCATTGGTCTAACGTGTAGGTCCCTGATAAACCCCGGGGTCATCCTAGATGCTACTATTCCCTGCCCCCTGCCCCCTGCATCTCCAGGGGGCTAGGGAAGCCCTGAAAAGAGCAAAGAGCTCCTACATGCCCGTATGTACTTTGAAGAGTTCATGTACAGGAAGGTTCTCAGACACAGCCTGCAGAGTTACCAGGTTTGGTCAACTAACCAACCATTCATTCACAAGTATATATTGAGCACCTACATGTTTCTGTATCTTCAAGTGCATACAAAGGAAATTGAACATACGCTCCCTGCCTGCCAAAAACGCATTCTGGCTATGGAGATAATTGTAGGATTTTAAGTCCAGCATATGTTTATTGAGCATCTACCTTAGGCTAGATACTGTAGTCTGTTTGGGGCATGCAAAGACAGTATAGTAGAAACAGCTAAGTTGTAATGTAATAAAACGGGTGATTCACAGCCTACGGGAGAGAACAAATCATAAATACTTTAGAGCACTCACCCTGGGACTTAGTCAGTTTCACATATGTTGGTTGGAAGTGACTCCTGATGCCAGTTCCAATTCTAGAACAAATGCAGGAGGGAGCAGCAGAGGAAGAAGAGCTCTCTGTCCCTTGTTAGCCTGGACTTCAGGCTGTTTGTAACCTCCCAGGTGGGCCTGGAGGTATGTCCTAATGTGGACGTTAGGCAGCTAATGGGAAATGACCCTACAGTCAGCCAGCCGATTACTCTGCTGAGCAGTGAGGAGCTGACAGGTTGTTCCCCCTGGTCCTGCCCCAGCTCTCCTGGGCCGTGATGGGCTGGGGTAGGCTATCTTCAGTGATGGGCTGTGGCTTTGGTCAAGGTCTCACTCAGGCCCTTCCTGGGTTTAGTACTTTCTGTCTTACAGGACTGTTTGGATGTTTTAATGTGGGTCTGCTTTTTATCGGTTCATTCCCAAATTCGCTCCTGAGGCCCCTGACACTGTCCTCCAATTTCATCTCAGTTTTGGGGTCCACTGCCCTTGTGTTAAGGTTCTGTTGTTAGCAGTTCAGATGATGAAGGAGGAAGCAGGAGGTGGTAGGTAGGATGGAGAGAGACTCCCGAGCCCAGAGCGAGAACAGGAGGCTCAAACAGACGGGCACATCGCAGTTTTTGGGCATTTTCCAAATGTGGTGGCATTTCTGCATAGCTTACCCGATAACGTGGCAGCTTCTTCCGATGCTCTTTTGGGGGGAGATCCTCCACCTCTCAGCTTCACCGCCGACTCCCGGCCACCTGAGCTCAGCTGTTCACACCTAGGCTTCACTCTTCTGCCATCCTGCCTCATCCTGTACACGATTTAATTTAGAACAGTGTGCTGTGATGGGGGCTTCTCCCTGAATTATCACCGTGCTCTTGACACCGGCCTCTTATTCTGAAGTAAACGCAGGCCAAAGCTGTGGTTCAGAATGGGGGGGCGGGGGTACAGATAGGTCTTTGGATCCTAGGCACCCAGAGCAGGAAGGGCCTTACTGACAAGCTGATCTCTGTGCGAAGGCTCTGAGACCCGCCAAGGTGGAATGACTTGCCCACAGTCACTGGGAGCCCTTGGCAGAGTGGGACAAGAAACTCCAGATTTTGATACCTCGTTCAATCTTCTTTTTCTGTGCTTTCTGCAAATCAGTGGGGTTCTTACTGCCCGGAGAGAATGCTACATTTTCTCTACATGCTCTGGTTCTGGGAAAGGCTCTGGAATTCCTCTCTTAGTCTTGAACTTCCTTTCCTTTGAGACTGCCTTTCATCTTTGGCATCCAGGAATCTGGGTGAGGGCATATACTTGTGAGAAGTGGTAGGCCTAGGGGGCTTTCCCATGTACTCAAGTTTAGTCTTTGACTTTACGTTCCCTTGGCAGGGTCCTTAGGAACCTCCCGAAAGTGTTCGTAAAGCTGTCATATATGTGCATTTTTTTTAGGAAGGGGACTCACAGACTTCATTTGAACCCCCACTTGACTCAAGTATGGACAGAACTGCTGGTGGGGGTAGTGGAGGTAGATAGGGGGTTGCTGGGCACTGGACACTGCACTTGATTTGGGTTTACAGTTTGCAAAGTATTTCCCACAGATTATCTCATCTGCTTTTCATCGTAGCCCTGTGAAGCTGTTAGCAGTATTCCTATTTTGCATGTGAGGACTCCGAGCCCCTGTGGTTAGTGACGCGCCGAGTTACAGGGAAGTAGTAGAACAGGGATCTGAACCCAGGTCTTCAGACTTCAAATCCAGAGCCTAAGGCTAGGATGGTCCCTCATGTCACATCATCATTACAGTTCTGTGAGTGAGGTGCTTCCAGTTTTTTTTTAGAGCTTTTTATGTCCACTGTCGGCTTATAGCCAGCATGGAGTCAGCCCCGAGTGCTAACTAACTGACTCAGGGATGGAATGGATAAAGTATGGGAGGCAGTTTTCATAGCACTGATATGCGGACTGGGACTAGCTGAGATGATTTTTGTGGAAGAGGTGAATTTGGGAGTAGGTCTTGGGTCGTGACGGACCTAGAACAGGTTTTCAGCTGGGACAATGGCTCAAAAGTAGTCAAGTGGGTGTGCCTGAGTGGCTCAGTGGGTTAAGTGTCTGACTTCCGCTCAGGTAGGTCATGATTTCACTGCTTGTGAGTTTGAGCCCCACGTGGGGCTCTGTGCTGACAGCTCAGAGCCTGGAGCCTGCTTTGGATTCTGTGTCTCCCTCTCTTTCTGCCCCTCCCCTACTTGCGGTCTGTCTCTGTCTCTCAAAAATAAATAAATGTAAAAAAAATTTTTTTTTAAAAAAGCTAAAGCAACCCATTGTTCTTTTAAAAAAAAAAAAAGTAGTGAAGGGAAAATTGTGTGGTGAGCACAGTGGTTGAGAAAGTTCTGAGTAGCACGGTCAAGGGGTGCCTGTTCAAGCCTCAGATCAGGAAGGGCTTCCTAAGGGAGACAACGCAGGAGCAGAGAGCGAATGGATGAAAAGAAATTAGCCTTGGAGAGGAACTCGAAGGGGTAAGGAACAGCGTGTGCTTAGGAGAGAAGGTCTGAGGCTATCTGGGGCAAAGGAAGGGATTGCAGCAGCAAGGTCAAGTTCAAAGGTAGAGAGGCAGACAGGGCTCAGACCCGAGGAGTTTTGTGAGCCTGGCCAAGGACCTTGGCTTCTAGGCTACAGGAGGAGAGTGGAGGACGGGGCCCAAAGTAGAACTGAGGCATGCTGCCGTCTTCAGAAGGGAATGCGATCTGGTGCCAGGAGGCCACTGGGCCAGTGAGGCAGTGACAGGTTCCATTCAATATCAAGTCTCAGGAGATAAGGCCTGGAGCCAGGCCCTTGTGTAGGAGGTGGAGGGAAGGTTATACGCTAAAAACATTTGGGGACTGGGGCACATGGGTGGCTCAGACAGTTAAGCGTCTGACATCGGCTCAGGTCATGATCTCACAGTTCGTGGGTTCGAGCCCCGCGTCAGGCTCTGTGCTGACAACTAGCTCAGAGCCTAGAGCCTGCTTCAGATTCTGTGTCTCACTGTCTCTCTGGTGCTCCCCTGCTCACGCTGTCTCTCTCTCTCTCTCAGAAATAAACAATATTAAAAAAAAAATTAAAAAAAAACCATTTGGGGACTAAAGTCTGCAGTGGTTGCTTAGCTTTGAGGGGTAAAGGAGAAGTCCCAGTGACTCCCAGCTTTCTGGCCTGACAGAGGCCTCCCAGCCTTTCCCCAGGTGCCAACTTCTTGTTCCCGGAGCAGGTTTGCTGAGGTTGGGGTGAGAAGGAGGACTGTGTGAGCTCGCTGTTAGACATGTTGAATTGAATTTGAATGGTAGGAGAGTCCAGCGGACCATCTTACAGACAATACAATGTGTGGGCAGGAGCTACAGCTTGGGGAGTGAGGAAGATCCGCTGTCTAGCTGACCCCGCTAAGGGGCTGCCGGAGACAGGAGACAATGAAAGACGTCTTCCTCCCATTGTCAGAGAATCCTTTGTCATGCCGAGCCGCTGCAGCCGGGGCGGGGATGCTGTGTCATGCCAGACCCAGCCAGACCCAGCCAACAGAATCCCTCAGCAGGGAGCCTTTAGAGTTAGGGGGGAGGCGTTTTCCTATTTACCATCCATGGTGAGCAGAGCCCTTTCCCAGGTGCTCAAGGCATGAGCAAAGGGCAGGGAAGACCGGACCCTGCTTCGGAGGGGCAGGCAGCCTAGGTGCTCCCAGCTGTGGACACAGAAAGCCACCAAGAAGCTTTAAGACCTGCAGAAATAGGAGAGTATGATTTAAATAGAGCGTTGCAGAGACTTCTTGTCTTCCTGCCGCACTGCACTTTTAAAGAGCTGATGTGTTTCAGGCGGAGCTCCAGTCCTTTCAGTTTTGAATCGTTAGGGCCTGAAATAGTGCCTGGCACTTAGTAGGTGCTTCACCGACATTTGTGCACCTGCAGGGATGTGGCCGGACTTCATTGTCGGAGGTGGGAGGTCGGCCAGGGAAGGTTCCCCTGAGCAAGTCCAAAGAGGGTATCCCAACACCGAGTGGGAATATTTTTAGTACCACAGTGGAGTAAAAATCTTGAAAATCTTCCAATTACCAAGCACCTAGAAATGCTGTATAAAATATAACTAGCATCCTTTCAAAGAAGAGCTGAGCTCATAGAATGTGAGGGGAATCCCCAGGGAACTCAAAAGTGANTCAGAACCAAGGGGGGTTGAGTCTGACAAGAGGAGACAAGACGGGAGTTGAGATAGAGGGCCCTCCCCAGCTGTCCCTGCAGAGGTTTGCAGGCTTGGAGGATGGATGGACTAGACGACAGCCAGTGGGCATGGGAGTGGGGGAGGGGGAGCTTGGCAGTCTTGGCCTGGATTTGGTGGGGGAAAAAAAATTGACCCTGGGAACTGTTAGGGCTTTGGAAGTCCACGACAAATGTGATCTAGAGTCCCCAAGAGGAGGGGTTAGCATATAAAGCCTCCAGGGGCTAGGGACCCCCATCCCATGGCTCTAAGCTCCCAGGGCACCAGGAAGGTCCTGGGACTCCTCACCTTTCACTGAATTGAGTCCCCTCCACTTTGGAGAGATGCCGAAACCCAGGTGGCCTGAGTGAGGGAGTGAGGATTTGGAGAGAGAGGCATCCATGGGAACCTTTCTGAGACGGCTACATACTTTGGGAGGTGGGTGCAGGGCTGTGAAGGGCTGTTCCTGCCCCACAGCTTTATCGCTTAGCAGAAGCCCGCAGACAAGCCCGTCCAGGAAGACCAGAATGTTCTCCCCTGCCATTTAGTCAGGACAAGTTCTTACAGAGGCTTCGGTCTGGGTTCCCCCAAGCATGCCCTCTGCAGATCCCAGCTGCTACTGGTCCCCCTGAACCATGCACCCCATTGTCTCCCTCGTGCCCAGGTGCTGGTGCTCCTGAAAACTTGGAGACGCCTTCGAGTTCCCCAGTCCATCTCCCAGCTGGTGTGGGACTCTGGGAACCCGGCCGATCTCGGCACTGGTTCTAATGCTTCCTGCAACCAGGAGCATATACCGCTCTGCAAGGCCACCCCTTCCCTCATTTGAAGGCTTGTGCTGCCAGAAGGCCTTACAGAGAAGCGTCAGTCTGCACCTAGCCGTTCCCCAACCTCCCCATCGCCCCCTTGGCTGTTATGAGAGATGTTTTCCAGGCCTTTTCACCATCCCACTGGCTTCCGCTGGAAGGGCCTTAATTTGTTAAGCTACGATTGTGTGAGAGAGCATTCCTGCCAGTTCGCCTCCTAACTTGCTGAGCACAAAGGAGTTTTGCGGATGGGTGTGAGATCAGCTGAGCTGGCTGCACGGGCATGGTCTGTGATGCAGAAGTCTTGAGAAGCTTTGGCTCCTTGCTTTTTAGAGGAATATGGGAGAAACAACAGCACACGCAGCAAGTTCCTTTCTCCAACACCCGGGATCCATTTCAGCGTCTAAGTAAGTGACTCCGGAATCTGATGCAGGGGGCTGATGTTTATCGAGCGTCTATTATGTGCGGGGCACACAGCGCTAAGCGTTCTCTGTACGCTTCACGAAAGAAAAGTAACTTCTGTGAGGGAAAGACGGTACGGCAGAGACACGGAAATGCCTGATGGTCGTTGTGACAGTTGAGCCTCCAGAGTTATTCAGAAAGAATGTGTGTGGTTCATCCGGAGTGGGTGGAGCTGACATTCCCAATGCCATTCCCTTTTAGGGCCTGCCTCCAGGCCGGCAGTGGCAAGAGCTCACCACTAGCTGAGAAACCACAAGCCTTTGCCATATTCGTGGGTCGTTAGCTGAGATGCTTAGGAGTTCGAACCGTGAGAAAAAAGTGTCAGCTGGAGAATCCACATCTTGGGATGTCACCAAGGATGGTATTCCATCAGAGTGCTTCTTGGAGGGTATAGTGTATCTGCCTTGGGGTCTGTCTGCAGTGCCGTGGGCACTGGTAGAACAGGGCCTTCTGCTCCTTTCCATGTGCCAGATGGTTGGGGTCTCTGAGTTCCCCATGGAGTTACGAGGAGCACGAGGTGCCTAAGCGGCGAGGTTGCATCAGCTGGCTGGATGTCCACGTCAGCACTGCCGGTTTCACGCAGCACCCTATGTGGACAGGGTCCAGCGGTGAGGGTGAGCGATTCTGAGAGGGCACCCAGCTTCTCCTCTTCCCCCTCCAAAAGTTGTTCCTTCTGCTCACATTCTGCCCGTCTGCCTCACACCTTTCAGCCTAAGACTCTTACCTCTGTTCACATTTGGTTTGGTTTAGCAGATGTGCCTCAGGCACCTGCCATGGTGATGGATAATTTCGGGGAACCCGGCAGGGTCTCCGCCTCCTGTCTTCGTCCTGATGGGGAAGACAGAATGGCCTCATGTTCATGTCATGTGGGGAGTACTGGGTAGGGAGAAAGAAAAGTGTGCTGGAGCAGCCTGCACGGGGCCACTAGAATCTTTGGTCCAAATGCAGACACTTTTGAGAATGAAAGTCGTGCTAATAATAATCCAGTTGGGATGTAGACCCAAACTGGGCCATCCCTGGGCTGGTGGGGGCTTATGGCCACAGGGACCGAGGATGCATGCGTAGGTTGCACCTGACTCTGTGATGGGTCATTTATACTGTAGGATGCACAGAGGGATGACAGAGGGCAGTGCCTGCAGAGAAACTGGCAGCTCTTTCTCCATTTTGCTTGGGGGCTAGAGAGGAAAGCATTTTCCATGGGGACTGGGGACCTGACATCCCACTGGGCCTCTGTTAACAGCCTCAAGCTTCTGCCATCCATTTCACCGCCATCTTGGTTTCGGGGTTGGAGGTTGAGGTTTGGAGATGAGAACCACGGTGTAGGTTTGGCATGTAGGATGTTATTGGCTACAGGCAAAAGAACCCTGGACTGACAGAGCTTCAGAAGCAAGGTGTTTAGGGGTACCTCAGTTGTCCGACTCTTGATTTTTGGCTCAGGTCATGATCTCACAGTTCGTGAGGTTGAGCTGCGCTGTTAGCATGGAGCCTGCTTGGGATTCTCTCTCTCCCTCTCCCTCGGCCCCTCCTCCTGCTCTCTCTCAAAAATAAATAAACATGCAAAAAAAAGCGCATTTAAAACATTAAGTGTTTATAGACTAACAGAGCTGGAAGTCTGAAGATCAGGGTTCTAGGGTTGGTTAATCCAGTGGGTCAGTAATCATTTCAAGGACTCCTTCTAACCTTACAGGCCACGCTTTTCAGCATTTTGGCTTTTTCCTCAGGCTGTCCCCTCATGGTCACAGCACAGCTGCCCCTGCTCCATACATCACGCCCTCATGTAACTGTATTTGAGTGCAGGCAGGAGAGTGAGTTTCTCCTTGTGTTTGAATTGATCAAGCACGGAAACCTTCCCCAGAACCCCTCTCCTAGAATTTCCAGCAGGTCCCATGGGAGAGAAATGTGTTGATGCTCCTGCCTCAACTCCATGGAGGCTGAGAAAGCAAGTCTCGGCGTCCTTTGCCTCATCTACAGGAAGAGGTGAGGCTGCTTGCAAGGGGAGGAGACTGATGGTTGGGTGAACACTGATTAATGTTTGCCCTAACAAATTTCAATATGCTTTCATTTCCTTATTTGGGGAGTTGCCAACTTTATTGAGAAATACTATTTTATACCTCAGTGTAATTGAAGTTGTAAAAAAATGCACCCCGTGCTCTGGAAACTGATCTTTCTTTCACTATCGTTTTGCCTATCCTAGTAATTATTATCTCTCTCTCTCTCTCTCTCTCTTTTTGAAAGAGAGAGAGAGACACAGAGCATGAGCGGGGGAGGGGCAGAGAGAGAGGGAGACAGAATTCAAGGCAGGCTCCAGGCTCTGTGCCGTCAGCACAGAGTCCACCCAACATGGGGCTCGAACCCAAGGACCTTGAGATCATGACCTGAGCCGAAGTTGGTTGCTTAACGACTGAGCCACACAAGTGCTCCAATTATTATCTCTTTTTTAAAAATATTTTTAACATTTATTTATTCTTGAGAGACTGAGAGAGATAGAGTGAGTGGGGGAGGGGCAGGATCTCACAAACCGTGAGATCATGACCTGAGCCAAAGTCAGACGCTTAACTGACTGAGCCACCCAGGCGCCCGTAGTAATTATTGTCTCTTAACCCATGAGGACTGTTGGGGCATAGGACCCCAGGTGTCCCATGGTGCCTTCTGTGTGGTCTCAGTAGCTGGGTTCTGTCTCTCCACCCCCCACCCCCCACCCCGGCCCCAGTAGCTCCTTTCCTTTTCCACCAATAGGGCCAGGCCGAGAACCCTGGCAGACAGAGCTGCCCAGAGGCGGGGAGCCTATGTTGCTGGTGGCCCAGATGGCACGGCTGAGGCTCTGGCTGGTGCATGGTAGACAGCGGTCACCTCTGAGAGTAGCTGTGAGGTTGAAAGAGGAAATCGCTCCCTAGTGTGGCGTGGATACCTTCGGCCCTGCAGAGTCCGTTCTTGCCTGTGCTGGTTGGGAACTCGACCCTAGCAGAGGACACTGTCTTCCTCTCCCTAGATCACTGTCCCCTTCATACAGACAAACAGCCGGGCCATGGGTGCCTGCCCAGTCCCCCGGGGGCAAATCCGTCCCTGTGGGGCTCCTCCACCCTGCACTCATCTGGTCAGTTTGTCCTCCCGCCACCCCAGCTCTGGGTCTNGACTAAGCCACCCAGGCGCCCCTCGGTCTGTAAATCTTTAGGGCACTTAGCACTTGCTGTCACTCCCATCAGCCCTTGGGGCCTCACCGGATCTGTTCTGTGAGATCACAAGCATCTCGATGCTATCCTAGTCTGAGTCATCTGCGGATGGCTCATACGGCCAGAGCAGTGCCTGCCACAGGGTTCATGCTCCAGGAGAAAGCGTTTCTTTAAAGCAAAGCACACATTTGTAGAGTGAGGTAAGGCGGCTTGCTCATTTTGGCCAACTCTCCAGATTTAGGACCGGTGCACTGGGACACGGCATGGTGCCCCGGATGAGCGTCTGTGGCTGTCTACATAATCCTTCCCTGAAGGGGAAGAAAGCCCATCCGCCCGGCTATTAGGGGTTGAATTGTAACCCCCAGTACCTTGAATGTGACTGTGTTTGGAGAAAAGACTCTTACAGGGATAATTAAGGTCGAAGGAGGTCCTGTGGGTGAGCCCTAAACCAGTGCAACTGGTACCCTTAAAAGAAGAGGTGACAAGGGCACAGGGGAGGTGGGACACTTGGAAGTCGAGGGCCCAGGGAGAAGGCGAGAGGAGAGAGGACTCAGAGAAAACCAGCCGTGCTGATCTTAATCTCAGACGTCTAGCCTCTCACACTGTGAGAGAATAAATGTCTCTTGTCCAGGCTACAACTCCAGGTGTGTGTGGCTCCATAACCCGGACTTTTCTCTGTGAGCGGCTGTAGTTGGGCAGCAGGGGAGATGATCTGTCAACCCAGGGATGGGACAGGTGGCCTTTCTCCCGAAACCCTAGGGCAATTTAAAAGTAACGTTAAAAACCTAACATCTGTGAGGTACTCCAGTGCTAAGTGCTTAGTGAACGCTTTACTTGGGTTATCTTAATAACCTTCACAGCCTCTCTATTAGAATGGAGAAAATGAGGGCACAGAGAGGTTAAGTAATTTACCCTGGGTGACACAGCTAACAGGTGGTTTAGTCACTTTCACTGGCGTGTTGCTGCTGAAGCATCACACGCACCGACGGACAGGTTCTGCTGTGGTTTCCTTGCGGTGATCTGAAAAGGTCACTGGTCTTGGGTCCTCTGCTAGTGACCTGGGCGACCTTGGGCCAGTCCTATCACAACTGGAGGTTTTCTTCTCAACGACCTCAGGGATTGGATGAGAAGGTATCTGACAGCCCTGATGGTCTCCCTCTGAGGTCCCCAGTGCCAGGCCCTGGGCCAGAGGCAGGGATTATACGCTCAGCATGGCCTGGCACAGGGAAGAAAAAATCCCTGTGACGTCGTCTTTGGCACCTGCCCACACCTAAGGTGGCAGCCTGGGTCTGCTTGACTTGGCCATTGGGACCTATGGCTTGGCAGTTTGCTCCTTCCCAAAAGAATCAATTTTTTTCAGTAAGGTGGAAATTATCTCCACCCCATGCCAGCTCCCATTCTCCATCTTTTAAGGAGGTGGGCTTTGAGTTAGATCCTCTAAACGCTTTGGGGAGAGGGTTGCTGGGGAGGGATTTAATGTGTTTTCTTCCTCTGGGTGAAACAGACGTGGCCTACCGTGGCCTCATTCATGCCAGAGAGAAACCAGCCACGGCGGCAGAACCTGGGGAGCCCAGGTTGAGCCAAAGACCACTGCATCCTTAGCCTCATCTTGTTTACACGTCCCGCTTGACCCCAGTAGACGGCAGGTGAGGGTAGCAGGCGAGGACAGGGTGGTGGCATAGTTCTGGGGTCCTGCGGGCTGAGGATGGGGCAGGAGAACAGGAAAGAGGGTGGCTGGGCTGCCTGTGGGCAGGTTCCACTCTCTGGACCTGGTTTTAACCCCAGGTAGCCCAGCTCGTGGTTCATCCTCCTAGTGATTTTAGTTAACTCATTAGAGGCAAGTTTACTTAATGTATCTGTAATGGATTTCAGAAAAGCAGTAAGTGTCAAGTTTCTAGTTCCCCCGTGCCCCGCTTATGACCTCCACAGTTCCAGAACCCCAAGCTCTTGCTCCAACATTCAGGCCCCAGAAGAGGCCTTCAGATCCCAGTGGTGAATGGACACCAAACAGGCCTGATCACTATGGACACGTGACTGTCCATTATCAGCTGGTCTGTGCGTTGTCGGCCGCATCAAGGGTTATTATGCTTTTTATTTATTTATTTATTTATTTTTGAGAGAGAAAGAGAGAGAGAGAGCAGAGAGAATCCCAAGCAGGCTTTGCACCGTAAGCACAGAAATCCATCCAGGGCCTGAACCCGTGAACCACGAGATTTTGATCTGAACTGAAACCAAGAGTCAGATGCTCAATAGACTGAAACACACAGTCATTATTCTCGGCATTTTTAGGAGCTGGCTGGGGAGTTGGCGGGGCTAATTCAATTTTTCCAATGAGGACATTGAGGCAAGAGAAAACAAGGTGACTTGGCCAAGGTCACGTATCACACTGTCCAGTGAGAAAACAGATAAAGGGCTGGTTCTCCTTTCAGTAACCATTCCCGTCCCCCAACTTCTATACCTTAAAGTAAGGCATTCATACTACTGATGTACTATAGGCTGATTTTCAATTGAATGTCTATGACTTGTAAAAAAACTTAAAGCTTGTAAAGAATTTAAAACATCTAAATGTGCATCAAAGAAAAAAAAAGCTAGTACATGGAACTTGTGATTTCATTATTGTTTAACAGGATGCTAAGTTTAATAAAAAGTCAGTACAAGGTCAATAATATTACAACTGGTATACAGGTATGACAGACAATTCCAAGGTGGAATTGTGGGAAAGGCTGCATAAGCAAGTTTGGGTTGGGTTTATGTCACCTGGCATTAGGACAGTTTTGAATAATACATGTCCCATGTCAGCCCAAGGCTACCTCTTTTCATGTAACAAATGTGGGTTCCTAGATATTTATTCATATAAAACATGTAGATATGTAATTTTAATTTGTATTCATAAAAGATGGTCATTAACTAAAGACAACCTTAGTAAGTCTTTTTGTAAAGCAAAGAGTCCTTTTATATAGTCTTCAGTTTCTTTCAAAAGCACCTGTTTTGCAAATTTAGACTTTTAAACTGTGACTTCTGTTATCCAGGATTTGGATAACCAGAAACTTCTCTTTTTTTAAAAGTATTTATTTATTTTGAGAGAGAGAGAGAGAGAGCATGCACGTGCGTTCTAGCGGGAGAGGGGCAGAAAGAGAGGGAGAGAGAGAATCCCAAGCAGGTTTCTTGACAACACAGAGCCCTATGCAGGGCTTGATCCCATGAACCATGAGATCATGACTGGAGCCGAAACCAAGAGTCTGATGCTTAACAACGGAGCCACCCACGCACCCAGATAACCAGAAACTTCTTAATTGGCACCTGAATGACTTCAGCACAATGGCAGTTAATATATTTAATTGTTGGAAAGATCTTAGCATCTAATGTGCTACAATAAAGTGTTCTATTTGACATCCATTTCCCAGCCAAGAAGAGTACCATGAGTACTCTTGTCTAAAGGTAACTGGGGGGTACATTTTAGATCTAACTCATTCCAGTAAACTTGTCATAGTTTTGCTACCCAAATTCAGATAATCAGTAGGTGTTATCTTGAAGTGGAGATGACTACTTATAACCCCGAACTCAACATTTTTAGGCCAGAATAGTCTGCATTGTGAGCACCGGTGACCGTGTTTTCTGAACCAGAAATCAAGATGTGCATTTAAATATTTGAAATCAGGATTTCTTTCAGCTGTCATCTTATATCTGAATAGGGACTCTTGGGTCTCCTTCTCAAATTTGTTAATGTGCTCATACAAATTAAGAAAAAACAATTTGTGATTAAAAAATATTGGCCCTACCTTCTAAGACCTATTTTTTCTTTCTAGTTTCCCCCAAAATGTCTTAGCTCCTTATATTCCCAGTACGATGTGCGTGTGGGGTTTCCACACCACCAGGCGATTCTCTGACACCAGCTGGGTATTCTACATTTCAGCTCACTCCTGACACTGTCTACCTGGAGACAAGATCAGATCCCATAGGTGAAGGGCTCAGTCCTACAAGGCAGCCTCATCCCTCAGAGATAAGGTCAGATCCCACTGGTGAAGGAAGGGCTCAGTCTTGCAAGATAGACACACCCCCTTCCCTGCCCCAGAGATAGGGTCAGATCCCACAGGTGAAGGGTTCAGTCATTTAACACATCTCCCCCAACACACACACACACACCAAATTCAGATGCTATGCTTCTGACTGGCTATAGACTGGAAGTTCCAATGACCCCACTCCTTAGGTTTGATTAATCTGTTACAGCGGTTCACAGAACTAAAAAGATGTAACTCAGGAATAGCCAGATGGAAGAGGCGCATAGGACAAGGTATGGAGAAAGGGCGCAGACTTTCCATGTCCCCTTGGAGCACGCTACTCTCCCCAAATCTTCATGTGCCCACCAACTGGAAGTGGTTGAACCCCATCCTTTAGGTTTTTAGGGAGGGTTCATCACATAGGTGCAGCTGATGAAGCTATTGGCCACTGATCAACCTCCAGCACGTCTTCCCTTCCCAGAGGTCAGGGAGTGGGACGGAAAGTTCCCACTTTTGAATCACATGGTTATTTCCCTGGCCACCTGCCCCTTGGAGCTTCCAAGAGTTCCCTCATTAACATAAATCTGCTTTTGGTGGAAAGGGGCTTATGAATAACAAGATGCCTTTTTCTCTCATAAATTCCTAGCTCTGTGCTAGTAATGGTGGATGACCAAATCTATATTTCTTATTATAAATCACAATGTCACACTCTTTTATTAATATAACAGTTAAATCTGGGGTCTTCATTCCCATCCCACCCCCCAAATTCCTAACAAACAACAGAATAATTTCCTGTGTTACCTGTGGAGAAGCAAGCAGCTTTGTGACCCGAGCAAATGGTGGACGTTTCATGCCTATTCTAGTTTCTATTGCTGTGTAACAAAGCAGCCTACAATTGAGTGACTTAAGTGATAATAGTCCTTAATTCTGCTCAAGAGTCTGTAATTTGGGCAGTGCCCGATAGGTGCGCTTGCCTCTGCTCCACACGGTATCAGCTGGCAGGGCTCAACCTGGACCCTGGAAGAGCCATTTCCAAGATGGCGCATTCCCGTGGCTGGCAAGTTATGCTGGCTGTTCCTCCCCGTGTGGGCTTCTCCGTGGGGCTGCTCGGGCTTCCTCAGAGCACGGTGGCTGGGTTCCAGTGTGAATGTCCCAAGAAACAGGAAGGAGCAGCTGCCAGTTTTTTTAAAGGCTGGACTGGGCACTGGCTCAGTTGTGAAGTTGTCACCATTGGTTAAGCAGCCACCGAGTCTGTGTTCGAGGGTTAGGGACAGAGATCCCATTTCTGGATGCGAGCAGTGTCACACATTCTGGGGGCCATGTTTAGCCCCAAGACTGGTCTCACAGAAAGGGAGCACTTTTCCTTCTCACAGACCATCTCACTTCACAGATCTTCACTGAAGATTTCACAGTCTTTTGTGGAGCGATGAAGACAGAAATGATTATAAAACCCTATTTGTTTCGTTTGAACTCAGTTATAGTGAGTTAGTGTTTTGTGTGAAGTCCCTTTTAGAGCGTAGTTCTTCAACAAGTGGTTTCCCCTTGTCACAGGTCTGGGGGCGCTGCTTCACGTAATAAGCACTCCCAGAATTCACTGGACTAAGGGAGTGCAGGCCCTTGGCTCTCCTGGTGGGGACCTTGCCCGGCATGGCTTCCATGCTTACCGGCCTTCTCAGAGCCTACCATGACAAGGCCCTGTGCTGCCTGCTGGGGGCGCTATGGAGATGAGTGAGGAGACACCTCACCCCCGTGCCCACCTTCAGGAGGCCAGGGTGTGTGTCATAGATGGAAAGCAATGGCCTCAGTGTCATTTTTTTTCCCCAGTGCCCCTTCAGCTGGCAGAATGCAACAGGCCATGCTCTGAATGCAATATTAGCTACTTCTGTCTACCTTTCTGGGCTCTTGGTTTTAGAATGTGCCCTGGCCTAGGAAGGCAGACGTGAGATCCGGCTCCCCATTCTGTCTTCCTCATCTGTAAAGTAGGGAATTTGTTCTAGTTCAGGGGTTAGCAAGCTATGGCCCACAGATCCGAGCTGGCCCAATGGCTGTTTTTCTGTGACATTTTATGGGAACACAGTCACACCTTTATGTCCGTACTACTTCTGGCAAAAGCCTAAAGTAGTTACTCTCTGGCACTTTACAGAAAGTTTGTGGGTCCCTGGTCCAGAATAATGGTTTTCAAACTTCATTTTAGCCACAAAGATCTTTCTTCAAATGACTTTGAAGATTTTATTTTAGTCAATTCTTTTAATATTTACCACGTGCCAAGCCTATACCGAGTGCTTTAACATTATTGACTAGTTTAATCCTTATAAAAACCCTATGAAATGAGTATTTAAAATTTTTTAATGTTTATTTATTTTTGAGAGAGAGCAACAGAGAGACAGAGCATGAGTGGGGGAGGGGCAGAGAGAGAGGGAGACACAGAATCCGAAGCAGGGTCCAGGCTCTGACCTATCGGCACAGAGCCCGACGCAGGGCTTGAACTCATGAGCCGTGAGATCATGACCTGGACCAAAGTTGGACACTTAACCGACCAAGCCACCCTAGCACCCTTGAGATGAGTATTTGTATCATCCCCATTTTAGAGAAGAGAAAATTGAGACAGAGTTCGCAGAGAGATTAAGTAACTTGCCTAAGGTCACACAGCTAGGAAGTGGCACGGGGAAGATTCACATTCAGCAGTCTGGCTCCAGAGTCCACGTACTTACCCACTGTTCCGTGTTGCTGCTCCCTGGTGGTCTCCTGTGAAAACTGGATAGAGCAGGGGCAGCTGGTCGAACAGATGGGAGATAATCAGCATCTTCCCCTCATCCCTCGGCTCCTCTCTGTGCAGCCCGCAAGGCCCTTGGGACCCTATGTGATGACCTCAGGAGGCTGTCAGGTTAGCCGATGAGGGAAGCTTGTAGAGGGGACTTTCTCTTGTTTTGTCTTCAGTAGGAGGAGTTGCCCTGGTTGTTGGGAACTCAGGACTCAGCTGGCCAGGACTCAGAGAGAACACTATTCCCTGGGAAGGGGGACTCCAGACAGACACCATTTCTAGATGGTCGTAATTGTGCCCATTAAAAACGAGTGCTCAGAGGTCCAGGTCCCCACCTCAGAACAATAACTGGAAAAAGGCTCTTTCAATTAAGTGCAATGCCCCCAAACAAGTATTAAAACCAATAAATCTATTTGGAGCCAGTTCCCAGGGCCAGAGTGATTTACCTCTGAATGGAGCCATAAAATTCAGCAAGGGCGGACTTCCCACGCTGAATGTCACCTTCCCAGCTCCCTTCTCCCAGCCACTGGTAACTCCTTGGCCGGGCGAGTTAGGAGGTTAACGGCTGTATTTCTTAGGGAGAGGGGAGCCTCCGGCTGTGGGGGGTGTGTGTGTGTGCAGGGGGGCCCCTGAGGATCTTCCATGCATGCAGAGTAGCAGTCTGGACTGAGCTCTCCTTTCCCATAAGTGGGGAGTCTTCAGGGATGAACTACAGCCTTCCCTGCCCTTTGGGCAGAAGGATTCCTCAGAGCAGGGGAGGTGAGGGTGACTCACTTTAACTGCCAGTGGAAAGCTGACCTTGATCTTGGTGGTGGTTTGAAGGTGACTAGAATCTTGGGGGAGTTTATTCTTTAATGTTTGGCTGGTCTCAACAATGGTATCTATTCAGTTTGGTGATTTAAGAAGATTCCTGGTTCTTAGTGGACCCCCCACCCCTGCCCCCGTCCCTGGCCAGTAGCCCCCCTTCCCTGTACAGAAGGGTCTGTCCTATTCTGAGGTTCCTGCTGCACCTGCCTTCTCTCCTAGATTCTAGATTTGTGTCTGCCCGCCTCACTGGGGCTTGGGACCCCCCGAGGGTATGTGGGGTGGGCTGTTTCCCAGTGCTCTCCTCCCGCGGAGGGTCCCTAGCACCCCCCCTCCCCGAACCAAGAGCACACTGCTCCCCTTGACCCCCCGAAATTATCGAAGTATCTTCCTAACAACCAGGAACCCCAGTTCCTTCTCTGTGGGGGATTTTTGGTTTGGGGGAAAGGTGTATAAAAATCTTTTGATTTTTGGGGGGGCTACTTACAGGCCACTCTTTGCTCTCCCTCGGTGTATCCAAACTGGGATTTTTCCTTGTTCTCATGAGCCAGCTCTTCAGAAATGCTCCTTCCCTGTGCTCCTGCTGTTCCCGGCATGACCAGAGTTGGCCCTCAGGAGGCCCAGAGGCCCAGAAGGTCCCAGAGCGAAAGGGGATTTTGTGGGAGTGCGTGTTCTTTCTTCTTTTCCCAAATGCTTTGCCTGCTGCACGCCGGAGCCTTGCAGGCCTTCAGGGTGAGACCGCCCATGTGGGGATGGCCACGGGTCAGTGCCACAGTCCTGGGGAAGCTCCAGGCCTTGATGAGGGTCCCCAAAGCCTGGCTCTCCTCCAGCTTATCTTAGAAAAATATCTGACCTCATTCACCTAGGAACTCACTAGACAGAACACAGCAGGTACTTGGGTAAAATGAAGCTGTTTAATTTGGGGGGATGTTTTGGAAAACAGAAGCTTGGTTCTCACTGAAGACACCTCATTAGTATGTGTAGTTGTGTTTTTAACAACTTGAAAATATTTCTCTTGCGTTAACATACATTTAGAATCTTAAAAAATACATTTAAAGGGAAGAGAGCCACCTCATCGCTTGAATATTGTGTTCATTTTTGCATTGTGTCGCTTGCCCCTTTGAATAGCACTTGGTTGGCTTTGCAGGTGTGTTCAGTAATTTTGCATCCTTCACCGGGTTGGGTTTTTCATTTGTCTCAAGTCGTGTTGATGGCCAACGTCCCCGCTGTTTTCTGTAGATCCCCAGCTGGAGCTCCACAGCTCTGCTCTGTCGCCACAGAGTGTCTCGTTTTAGTTTGTCCTTCCCGGCTGTCGAGGGCTTTTCCGTCCCTTCTCCTAGAGGAAACAGCTGAGGAATCGCCAGGATTGTCACACCCTTAAATATCACCAGCTGCCACTCATCTGTGTCGTATTTTATGAGTTTGCCAAGTGCTCTCCTGCCTCCTGTGTGGAGTGGGCAGGTATTATTGTCACTCGACAGAGATGCTCCGAGAGATTAAGTGTCACACAGGACTTTGCAGCTGACAGCGGAAACAGAGGCCGTATTCTCTCACTTTCTATCCTGCGCCCCTTCTACCTCACCACAGAAGCAGCCACAGACACCAGGGACAGACGGGTCTTGGGCTTCAGTTCTGTAAAATGGGGTCATCATAGTGCCTATTTCATAGGGCCACTGCGGGGCTGAAGTGGGCTGTGACATGTGCTTAGGACCTTGCCTGCCGACAGTACTTGTCAGCTCTTAGAAGGGGTAGTAGGAGCCCCATTCTGTGCTTTGGGGGACAGGCAGATCACATGGCTCGGGCACAGCATCCAGAAATGCAGATAAAACCCTCCCCCAGAGAACCGTCAGGCAGGGTGGGAAGATTGGGCCCGTGCGTGTGGCTATCCTGCACCTGTGTCTCATGGTCCAGCCTCCTGAGGTCACTGCCTTGCCTCTGCCAGGGCAGGTCGACCAGCAGCCCAAGGGCTATCACGGGGCAGCTTATGGAGCTGAACTAACAATTCTTTGTGGGGACACAGGGCCCTGTAGGCAGGGATCTTGGTGTGCTCTGTGTGCTTTTTCACCTCAGCAGTGTTGCCAGTCCATTTTGCAGACTGGGGCTGTGGCCACCAGGCATTCTGGCTCCTAGCCTTGCCTCGTGCACTACCTTCTCTGTCAGTGCGCACGCGTGCACACGTACGCATACACACACACAGGTTCAAACCACCAACAGAGAAGTGTGTGGTGTGTAAAGGAAGGGGTGTTCATTCGTTTATTGAGCCCATATGCACTGCAATATCCCAAGCTCCACTCTAGCTGCGGGGGGTGAAGCTGTGGGCAGGACTGACCCTCCCCTGGAGCTCTCTGATCACAGCTGCGGGTGCGCTGTGGGGGAGGGGGGAATCAAGCAGGGCCAAGGGCCAGGTGTCTGAGAGAAGAGCGGTGACTGGTGACCGGAGGGTAGTAAGGGCAGAGCTCTGGAGGAAGTGGGGAGGATCTGGGAGGGTCCGGGAGCACAGTCTGCTAGTGGAGCTCAAGAGCCCTGGGGCTAGAGGGCATTGGGCAAGGGGGAAAAGGTGGCCAACTGGCAGCAAGGTCCCAAGGGCTGGATCTTGCATGGACTTGGATGAACTTGGACTCAGTAGTAATGTAGGAAGCCACTGGAGGCTTCGAAGGGTGTGATCTGAAACCCTGGGGCTCGGATTATTACCTGGGGAGGGAGCTCTCCCTTCCAACCTTGGCCCAAGGCTGTGCTTTGAGAACCTCCTGCATCTCCTGCCTTCCTGGCTTGTCCCCCCTGCCTCGAACCCTTGAGGAAGTCTGTCCCCAGCTGTCCCCATCCTGGACACTGCAGTGATCTCGCAGGGGCTGACGTACCCCTCCCCAGAACGCAGAGCCCCAGTCACTGCAGCCAGGTGCTTTTGCAGAATTCCCTCTCCCGACTGTGAGCTGGGACTCAGTCCATGTCTGTACCCTTCTCACTGAGCAGCACATAGTAGGCCTCCCCAAAGTTGGTAAGAAGAGAGGAGGTAAAACCCCAAACCAGGTTCTATGACTGGCCATCCCCTGGGGGGGATACACTTAGAAGAGAAAGAGTTATTTTCGGGGCCTGGAAGGATTTGTGTGTGGGGATTGCCCTCTCAAGGGTCAGGGGTGGAGAGGCTGGTTCAGCCGTGACGCAGCAGGGACACGGGGGACGTCCTTCCTTTTCTGTGGACAGTCACCCCATTTTTGTGGACAGTCACCCCATTCCACTGCTCCGTTTTGACGGTGACAGCTGGGATGTCAGCTGCCGCCTCAGGGCCAGCCTCTTTGAGAGGTGTTTCCCTTCGGGGTAGGAGTTGCCACTCTTTGTCTCATCTGGAAGGAAATGACAGTTTTGGAAAGGCTGCAGAAGTCCCCTTGAGGGTAGCGTGGCTGGATGAGAAGACAGGGACTTTTGGGAAGGGATAAGTAAGTACACTGGATCCCAAAACACAGGGTTCCTGGCCCTCCTCCTTGGCTAACAATACCTCACGGCCAGGATCCCACCTAGGTCAAGGCCTGGCCGAGACACTGCAGATTTGGATTTGGATTCAATCATTACACTTTTTTAAAAGTCTAGGAAACAGATAGTCAAAGAGTTAATAGTCTCATTTATTCAACAGACTTCCTCCGAAGATAATTTTGAGCAGCAACTATGTACTTGGCTTCTTCTCTAGGAGCTAGGAATATAGCCAGTAAACAAAAGAGACAAAAATTCTTGCCTTCATTGTCTAGTCTTTTTTTTTTAATTTTTAATGTTTTATTTATTATTGAGAGACAGAGAGACCAAGCATGAGTGGGAGAGGGGCAGAGAGGGAGAGACACAGAATCCGAAGCAGGGCTCCAGGCTCCAAGCTGTCAGCACAGAGCCTGACGTGGGGCTTGAACTTGTGAACCACAAGATCATGACCTGAGCTGAAGTCAACCGACTGACCCACCCAGGGGCCCCTTGATTGTCTAGTCTTCTAACAAGACGTCATCTTTAAAGAAAGACCCCTGGAATCTTTAAATAACAACACTTGGATCCTGTAGGCATTGGTTTAAGAATCATTAGCTTTGTGATAGAGACAGTCAGGGATGGTGGGGGGCAGTTAGGATGCCCGGGGAAGCAGGAGCAGTGTCCTTGGAGGCCAGTAGGACAGGGTGGACATCCAGCACCCCTGTGATATGGCGGTGCTGGGGAAGAATGAAATTCTGTTTACAAAGTTGAACTTGTAAATAACTATTTCTGAACGCACTGATATTGCGGAGGTAACTTATCGACCACTGGTGTTCTGATGGACTGGGTGATATTGAGTCTCTCTTTGCCCTGGTACATCGGGCTCATGGGAAGATGTGCTCCCTGCTCTAGGGGCTCACATGGTTAAGCAATTTGCAAACAAAACACAGGCAAGTCTGTTCAGAGTCACCCTGTGTGGCTGGGTGTGAGGGCTCTGGAAAGAACTCAGTGAGAGCAGTCAGGGAAGGCTTCCTGGAAGAGTTGGTTCCTATTCAGAGAGAAATGGGCAAGGTGTTGTCAGAGAGGGTGACCTGTGAGCGTGGCTTGTGTCCATCGGGCAGTCTGACTGATCTGTGACAGTGGAGTTGGTGATGGGGGTGAGGCTGGATGTTTGAGGGCAAAGGGGAGTGCAGACCCGTGTGGGCTTGGCGGGTCCACAGAAGATTCTGCAGCAGAGGAGTAACCCTGTAATGCGGGTGGTTTTGAGTACTTAGAGTGTCAGTGATGATGGGAGGGAACAGAGGAACGTGAGTTCGGGAAGCCGGGGTCCTGTCCACCAAGTCACGGGGTCACAGATAAATCCCTCGCTCTTTCTGTGCCTCAGTTCACCTCATCTGTAAAATGAAAATAAGATTTTTCACTCCTGGCTATTTCACAGATTCGTCGTGAGTCTTAGCTTAAGAATATATGTAACAATGCTTTAAAAAAAATGTGAAGTGTTAATTCAAGACACGAATCCAGGCTATGGTGTCAGGATCCCCTTCTCACTTTGGCTTCCTGTACCTGGGAGACCGTGAGAAGTGACAGAGAAATCTCATTTGCTTGCGAGCAAGTGACATCGGCTGCGCAGCAGAGAACCGAGATGAGGGCAAAGTGAACTTCAGCAAGCTGCTGACCTTAGGCATGTGATCGTCACACAACCCCCTGGGGCAAGGAGGCGTAGAGGGCCCCGAGCCAGGCCTGCAGTCGCCAGCCAGGGTCACACAGCTCAGTGGGGGCAAATGAGACACATACCCTCCCGTATCCGTCTGCAAGGGCTCTGCCACTAGAGTGCCACAGGCTGGGGGCTTCCACAACCGATTCCTGTTCTCATGATTCTGGAGCCTGGGAGTCCGAGATGACGGCCTGATTTCTCCAGAGGCCTCTCCTTGGCTTCTTGATGGCCACTTGTTGTGTCCCCATGGGGCCTTCCTTCCCTCTGTGTGTGTCTATGCCCTAATCTCCCCTTCTTAGAAGGAAACCAGTCCTACTGGATTAAGGCCCACCTTAGTAAGACCTCATTTTACCTTAATACCCTCTGGAGAGGCAGCATCTCCAGATGTGATACTGTTCGGAGGCTAGGGTGGGAGTTAGGGCTTCGACATAGGAATGGGGGGGAGGGGACACAATTCAGCCTACAATACTTCCCTCATTGGAATTCCCAGAGTGTTCCCTTTGGAGCCGAAAGGTGCGCTCGTGGGGGCCCAGGGAGGGAGGGTCCAGCCCCTGGCGACTGCCGTAGACTCGATATTGGGGGAGCACACTTGAGAGATGACAAGGAGGACATTCACAGATGAGTGAGGGGTTAGGTGCACAGCAACCTTGAATTAGAGTCACTTAAGTAAACTGCATAAACAAAAACCTCCCTGAATTTCAAAACCGGTTCAGTTAATTTGCTGTATAAAAGACTTTATAACAGGTTTCCTTTACATACCTATCCTTGCTTGCTTACTTAAAAAGTGATTTGAGGGGCGCCTGGGTGGCTCAGTGGTTTAGGCGTCCGACTTTGGCTCAGGTCATGATCTCACAGTTTGTGAGTTCGAGCCCCATGCTGGGCTCTCTGCTGTCAGCGTGGAGACCTCTTCAGATCCTCTGTTTCCCTCTCTCTCTCTCTCTGCTCCTCCCCTGCTCCGGCACTTTCTTGCTCTCAAAAATAAATAAACATTAAAAAGAAAAAAGTCTAAAAAGTGATTTGATTTGGGGTACCTGGGTGGCTCTGTCGGTTAAGCAACTGACTCTTGATCTCAGCTCAGGTCTTGATCTCAGGGTCATGAATTCAAGCCCCACATTGGGCTCCACGCTGGGCAGGAAGCCTACTTTAAAAAAAAAAGTGATTTGATTTGGGGTACCTGGGTGGCTCTGTCGGTTAAGCAACTGACTCTTGATCTCAGCTCAGGTCTTGATCTCAGGGTCATGAATTCAAGCCCCACATTGGGCTCCACGCTGGGCAGGAAGCCTACTTTAAAAAAAAAAGTGATTTGATTTAACACCATGTGATTAAAGTACTACGTTTTCAGAGCCTTGCCATTTAAAGCAGGAGGGACAGCCTGTAATTAAGATTCTGCTGAACCTTCTTCTCCAAAGACCAGTTGAGTTCACAGCAGCTGACTATGAAAGTGGCCGAGGCACTCATGGGCCTCAGGGCCATCTGCTCTAGCTGAGTGTGTGCAGGACTATGACCAATCTTGGGGAGGGCAGCACCCACCACCTGCCCCCTGCCTGAGGCTGGGCCCTGCCTCCTGCTGTCCTAGGAGCCTGCCTTAGATCCGTGCCAACTCAACCTAGTCCTTCTAGACCTGTCACTTAGGGGCGGGGATACTGGTCCCCTGTCACTTTATAGGGCAGGGAGACAGGCCAGTGTTGTCCAAACCTCATGTTAGCAATTTCAGCCTGTAAACCTTGGACTCCCCTCACCAGAGCTGTAAACGCGGCCAAGGTGATTGACTAATAACTTCCAGTCCTTCCTGCAAGTAGAGCACATCGCCTACATGGGGGGAGGAAGCAGAGATCAGAACACGGCCCCTTACCTGAGGGGGTCATTGTGGGGGCTAAGAGAGGAGAGTGTGTATGGCCAGGAAAGAACGTGGGTGATGATCCATTGGCAGGGAAGCATGTCATGGTTCTCAGAGCGTAAAAACCAGCAATTACCGGAAAAGGAGAACACTTGCGATCTGAGGCAGAGGAGACAGGGGTTTAATAAAGCCTGGTGCTGTCTGGGTGTTAGATTCTGAGTCTGTCCTCCCTTCATAAATATTAAGAACCCACCGTGTACCGGGCATTGTGCTATGTCCTGAGCAGGCAGTCTCCTCCAGCCAGAGAGCCTTTGCATGAGGTTGTACAAGGACCAGTACTTTGTCCCTGCCCTGAAGGGGGTAGAGGGACCAGGGGAGGAGAGAGGCACTGGCCCACAGAGACAGGAGGAACCCAGAATCCTGTGGGTTTCTAGAGAGGGCCTGGTCCAGCTCGGGGAAGTCAGGGAAGGCTCTTTATGGAAGGACTGAGTATCTTTTTTTTTTTTTTAATTTTTTTTTGTTTTTGTTTGTTTTTAGTGTTTATTTTTGAGAAAGAGAGAGAGACAGAGCATATGCTGGGGAGGGGCAGAGAGATAGGGAGACATGGAATTTAAAGCAGACTCCAGGCTCTGAGCTGTCTGCACAGAGCCCAACACCAGGCTCAAACCCATGTACCATGAGATCATGACCTGAGCTAAAGTCAACCGACTGAGCCACCCAGGCACCCCAAGGACTGAGTGTCTTGAGAGTTAAAGGGTACAGGGGGTGGGGTCATTCTGGCCAAGATGTGGAGAGAGGAGTGCTTAAGGCCGAAGGCACGTGATGTGCATGTGGCTGGAGGTAAGTCAGGTACTTCTTAGGACACAGACTTGGGGGGCAGTGGTGGGAGGTGAGGAACAGGGTTGGAGAGATGAGCAGGGGCAGAGTGAAGGCCACATGGTGGAGGTGAGTCAGCTGGACCTGTCCCAGGATCTTTGCTGGTCCCCTGGGCTGGGGACCCCAGTTCTAGGCCATCCAGAAGATTCATTCTTTGATTCTACTGTGAGGTTTAGATGGCCTCCTTGTCCTTCTTACCAGGATGCCTGGTTATTTTCTGAGCTGTGGCTGCCTCTACCCCTTCGTACCAATGCAGAGCCTGGCAGCGTTCCTTGTTTAGGGTATATAAGCCAACTCAGAGGAACCGACTCATGCATATTGGTTCGTGCCAGAGACCAGAAATAACCAGGGCTGTTTAAGATGGAGATTATCCATCTCTTGCATAAAAAGTAGGCTGGAGGTAGGCTGACCTGAGCTGGTATGTTGGTTCTGTGGGATCTAGTCCACTTCTACTTTTGGGCTCCGCCACCCTTTGCAGGCAGCCACTTTACTCAAGGTCATCTCACGGTCCAACAGAGTGGCTCCTTCAGAGTGGCTGAAGGAATTGGGATCAGTTTCCACTGGTCAACCCGTATCTGCAAGGGAGTCTGGGAAATGTCGTTTTTCAGCCGAAGCCAAGGTTCCCTTTGTAAGGAAGATGGGGAGAATGGATATGGAGTAGGCCACCAGCAGCCTCTGCCGTGGCCTCTGATAAGAGTGAGCCAAGGAGGACCAGTAGTGCCCTGAGAGCCTGGCTCCAAATATCATCTTTTCATCTGCAGTGCTCAGCACTGGGCGGCCCGTAGGGGATGCTGTTGAAGGGGCAGATGAATTGAAGCAGTGACAGGGGGATCTCCAATTCTGGTTAGCTGCCAGCAAGCCCAGGTGACCAAACATGTTGTATTTGGATGCATCTCAGAGAATAGTAGGACTGCGTGGGCTGGGGGGTCTGGTTCCCCTTCTTATCTTCCTTATCTGCTTTGAGCCTCAATTTCTCCCTCTTCAGAAAGGGAATAGTCCTACCCATGCAGATTTGGGACAGGGGTGAAATGAGACTATAGACTGTACAGAACTATATACTTGTGAGTTCGTGGTGGAGATAGGTAGCTTGGGTAGCTTCTCAGACTCTCTTCTTCCCCTAGATAAAGTCTGGAAGATTAGATTACTATTCTGAGCTCGACTGTATATACTGGCTTCTCTCATAGTCTCCACTTCAGGCCACAGGAATCATAATATCCCTGGTGTTTCCAGGCATCTTTCTGCTGAGGAACTCAAAGCCTTAATTATCTTGGAACCATCTAATATTCCAAGGTAGAGAGGCAGCAAGAATTATTATTTCCATCTGGAAAATGGGCATGTAACTCATCCAACTTCAGAGCTGCAACTAAAAACTGGTCTTTTGGCTCCCAAGCCTGGAATTATTTCTCCCATGAGAGTCTCTACAGATGTTTTGTTTTAAAGCAACAGATGCAACTCAACAAAATAATTCTTTGTCAGTGCACAAAACAGGGAACAGAATGCCACTAACTGTCCTATCCCACAGGATACGTCCCTGAAACTGTCCCCTACTGCCTCTGGAGTGGGAAGTAGGAGCCCCAGCTGTCCTCTCAGTTGGGGCGACAAGGCACTTGGTCGGTGTGTGACAGTGACAGATGTAATCACACCCCGGCTTGGCTGCAGCCCGGGCTGGAGATCCTCATTGTCCAGCTTCCTCTCCCAACCCAGCTGAGATGCCCAATCTGTATCCCAAATAGGTTTTCAAGTGCTTTCATGCTTGGAAAAAATTATGAATTGTGCAGTATAACCACATAACTCAAACACAAGAAATTATAATTTGTTATCCATTTTCCTTTTATTTTTGAATGCTTTCTGTTTACTGCCAAGCTTTCTAACTTTTTAATGAATCTGCCCCTATGTCCCCATCTGCCTTCTCTGTGGTCTACATTGTCTAATAGCAACGTAAGTTTTGAAATTTCTCTTGAAGAGGCAATACATTTACAGAGTTCAAAAATAAAGTCAGAGCAAAAAGATAGGCTCTAGAAGCAAGCCAAATGTTCATCAACCTATGAATGGATAAATAAAATATGGTGTATCCGTACAAGAAAATATTATTTGCCATAAAAGGTATGAAGTCCTGATAGATGCTGCAATGTGGATGAACTTCAGAAACATTATGCTAAGTGAAAGAAGCCAGACGCAAGTTACATGTTGGATGATTCCATTTATATGAACTACTCAGACTAGGTGAAACCCGAGAGACAGAATGAAGGTTGGTGATTATCAAGGCAAGGGATGGGGAGAAGAGGAAATCGGGGACTTCATGGGAAAGGGGTTTTGATGTGATAAAAATGCTTTGGGGCCCGTAGAGGCGGTTACACAACATTGTGAAGGTACTAAGTGCCATTGACTTGTCTATTTTAACTTGCCTAATGTGGTTAACTTCATGTTATGTGAATTTTACCTCAATAATGAAAAAAAGATATGCTCTGAAGTAGGAAGTATTGTTTGCACTCTGTCCCCATCGACCACACCCACCTTCTTTCTCGTCCTCCTCTCTCCTGGAAATAACAATTAAAAAAAAAAAAACCTTTACTGAAAATTTAAAACAGATATAAAAGTAGACAGAATATTCTAATGAGTCCCTGTAGACCCATCACCCAGCTTCCCCAGTTAGCCTCTCGTGGCCAGGCTTGATTCGCTTCTGCCATTCACTTGTCTATCCGTGGACTATTTGAAGCAATCCCAGATGCCATATTATTTCACTTATAAATAAAGCAGAAAACTACAAGACAAGAACCCTTCTTATTTTTATTTATTTACTTTTTAAAATTTATATCCAAGTTAGTTAGCATATAGTGTAACAATGATTTCACTAGTAGATTCCTTAATGCCCCTGACCCATTTAGCCCATCCCCCCTCCCATAACCCCTCCAACAACCCTCTGTTTGTTCTCCATATTTAAGAGTCTCTTATGTTTTGTCCCCTCCCTGTTTTTATGTTAGTTTTGCTTCCCTTTCCTTATGTTCATCTGTTGTGTATCTTAAAGTCCTCATATGAGTGAAGTCATATGATATTTGTCTTTCTCTAACTGACTAATTTCGCTTAGCATGATACCCTCTAGTCCCATCCACGTAGTTGCAAATGCCAAGTTTTCATTCTTATTGATTGCCAAGTAATACTCCATTGTATATATATATCACATCTTCTTTATCCATTCAGCTGTCGATGGACATTTGGGCTCTTTCCATACTTTGGCTATTGTTGACAGTATGCTATTAAACATTGGGGTGCATGTGCCCCTTCAAAACAGCACACCTGTGGGACGCCTCGGTGGCTCAGTTGGTTAAGCGTTTGACTTCGGCTCAGGTCGTGATCTCACGGTTTGTGGGTTCGAGCCCCGCGTTGGGTTCTGTGCTGACAGCTAGCTCAGAACCTGGAGCCTGTTTCAGATTCTATGTCTCCCTCTCTCTCTCTGACCCTTCCCTGCTTATGCTGTCTCTCTCAGAAATAAATAAAAAACATTAAAAAAAATAAAAAAAAGAAAGAAAGAAACAGCACACCTGTATCCCTTGGATAAATACCTAGTAGTGCAATTGCTGGGTCATAAGGTGGTTCTATTTTTTAATTTTTTGAGGAACCTCCATACCGTTTTCCAGAGTGGCTGCACCAGTTTGCATTCTCATCAGCAGTGCAAAAGAGATCTTTTTCCTCTGCATCCTCGCCAACATCTGTTGTTGCCTGAGTTGTTAATGTTAGCCATTCTGACAGGTGTGAGGTGGTATCTCATGGTGGTTTTGATCTGTATTTCCCTGATGATGAGTGATGTTGAGCTTTTTTTCATGTGTTGGTTGGCTATCTGGATGTCTTCTTTGGAGAAGTGTCTATGTCTTTTGCCCTTTCTTCACTGGATTATTTGCTTTTTGGGTGTTGAGTTTGATAAGTTCTTTTATAAGTTTTGGATACTAACCCTTTATCTGATATGTCGTTTGAAAATAATCTTCTTCCATTCTGTCAGTTGCCTTTTAGTTTTGCTGCTTGTTTCCTTTGCTGTGCAGAAGCTTTTTATTTTGATGAGGTCCCACTTGTTCATTTTTGCTTTTGTTTCCCTTGCCTCTGGAGACATGTTGAGTAAGAAGTTGCTGCAGCCAAAGTCAAAGAAGTTTTTGCTTGCTTGCTTCTCGAGGATTTTGATGGCTTTCCTGACTTACATTTAGGTCTTTCATCCATTTTGAATTTATATTTGTGTGTGGTTTAAGAAAGTGGTCCAGGTTCATTTCTCTGCACGTCGCTGTCCAGTTTTCCCAGCAACACTTGCTGAAGAGACTGTCTTTATTCCATTCAATATTCTTCCCTGCTTTGTCAAAGATTAGTTGGCCATATGGTTGTGGGTACATTTTTGGGTTTTCTATTCTGTTCTATTGATGAGAGTGTCTGTTTTTGTGCCAGTGCCATACTGTCTTGATGATTACAGCTTCGTAATACAGCTTGAAGTATTACAGATAAGAACCCTTTTTTAAAAACATGATCACAATAGGTAGCACCTTTAATAATTTGTTTCTCCTTTCATATTTCTTTTTTTTTTTTTTTAGATGTTTTTTATTTATTTCTGAGAGCGAGAGACAGCGTGAGCAGGGGAGGGTCAGAGAGAGAGGGAGACACAGAATCTGAAACAGGCTCCAGGCTCTGAGCTGGCTGTCAGCACAGAGCCTGACGCGGAGCTCGAACCCACGAACCATGAGATCGTGACCTGAGCCGAAGTCAGACGCTTAACCGACTGAGCCACCCAGGTGCCCCTCTCCTTTCATATTTTTTATGCACTACAAGCAATAGATTCTTATTTTCCCCTCTTTTATATCAAAGGGAACATACTGAAAATGCAATCCTGTATCTTGGTCTTTCACCTGTCAGAATATTCTGTAGATCTCTCCTACCTCAGCACATAGTGATCCTCTTTGGGTTTTTCCCAAGTGTATCATATTCTATCATTTGGCTACAGTATAGTCTATTTGGCCATCTTCTATTTCTGGATGATTGAGTGGTTTCCTGATAGTCTGAGCTGGACACTGCAGACTGAGGGGTCAAAGGCAAATCATATTTGGCTCCTGGCCTGAAGGAGCCTGGACTAGGCAGATCTCCAGAGAAAGAGACCAGTAGAGAAAGAATCCTCCTGGGGCCCTCTGTTCTTTTTGTGACATCTCTTTGTGGTATTTCTATATGGTATCTTTGTGTGGTATCTCTGTGTGGCACCTCTCTGTAGTATCTTTGTGTGTTATCTCTGTGTGGTGTCTGTGTGGCATTTGTATTTATGTGTGTTTATGTGTTTATGTGGTATTTCTGGGTGGCATCTCTATGTGGTATCTCTGTGTGGTATCTTTGTGTGGTATCTGTGGCACTTCTATGTGGTATCTCTGTGTTATCTGTGTGACATTTCTATGTGGTATCTCTGTGTGGCATCTCTAGGTGGCATCTCTGTGTGTTATCTCTGTGTGGTACCTTTGTGTAGTATCTTTGTGGCATTTCTATGTGGCATCTCTGTGTGGTTGTGTGGTATCTCCATGCAGTTAGCTTAGACTTCCTTCTAACATGGTGGTCTCTGTGCAGTTGGCCTTATTTCAAGATGGCTGGCTTGCCTCAGAACACAAAAACAAAAGCTGCCAGACCTTCTTCCGGCTCAAGCCTGGAACAGATATAATGTCACGTTTGCTACATTTCTGAACATCCAATTGCACACTGGGAAGCTTGGATAATATTCCAACCTCACAGGGAATGCAGTGGGATGTCTGGATACTTAGTATCATCAGACAGAGTGCTGGACTGCCTGAGACCCGGCTACGGGGGTAACTTCCTTTGTGACCTAGTCCAAGACTCACTCCCTCTCTGGATCTAAGATGGGGCTGATAGAAATACCAGCCAGTCTCCTGCCTGCCTCGCAGGGCTGCTGCCAGGTCCAAATGGGAGAGACAGTAATAGCCAGGAAAGGTTGGCAGCTGAGTGCGGCAGGGTTTGGGGTCCTACCTCCCTGGAGCGCCCACCTTGAGATACAGCAAGTCCTGTGTCTGATGCCAGGAATCCTGGGGGCAGGATCTGGGAGCACAGGCACCGTCGGGGTGGGTGGGTCAAGCCAGTGGGGCATGAGGGGCTGATGTTCGCATTGGGTGGGGGGCTTTAGAGCTTTTAACTCTTGTATGCTCATAGCAGTTTTGAAAGGTAAATGTCACCCTTGGGAGCGCCTGGGTGGCTCAGTCGATTAAGCATTTGACTTTGGCTCAGGTCATGATCTTGCAGTTTGGGAGTTCAAGCCCCACATCAGGCTCTGTGCTGACAGCTCGAGCCTCGAGCCTGCTTCTGATTCTGTGTCTCCCTCTCTCTGCCCATCCCCTGCTCACGCTCTGTCTCTCTCTGTCTCCCTCAAAAGTAAGCAAATATTACAAATTTCTTTTTAAAAAGGTGTCACTCTTGCCCCTTTGACAGATGTCCCCACGGTGACGCAGCTGAGCGACCAAGACAGAACCCCCGCTTGGACCCATCAGGCTCCCAACCTCATGCCCTTTACCCACAGAGCTGGCACTGGCTAGGGAGAGAGACTCTTGGCAAAATACCAGAATTTTCCTTACTGTGAACACTGTCGACTTTAATTAGATTAATTTTCACTTTTATTTTGCCTTTAGGGGGTTTAAAGCTGATGCAGTGGGATTTTAGCAAAATGCACTGTGAGAAGAGCTGAGTTCTGGTGTGAGAACCTCCGAGCTCGAGAATCAGTGAGAGGTGCATCTATGTATCCATGTGTCCCCCCTTGAGCAGCCCCCCGCGCCCCACCAGGGGAGGGATGGTCAGCGGAGACCCAGCCTCATGGTGTAGCTCTCTGTTCTTCTGGGATGTTCTCCGCTGCCCAGCCCAGGTGCATCACAAATGCTGCCTGCTGGGCACGCATTTTTATGAAAGCTGTTTTGTGCACGCGTCCGCCCCGGGTTCTGGCCCCGGCTCAAAGCCCTGGTTATCTGGAATAAATAAACCGCAGCAACTACTCCTGCGATCTTCTCCTTCTAAGGCAGCCTGGCCAAGTAAGGGCGCTTGTCTGGATCAAGGCCGTTGTACATGAGTGCGCTTTCCCAATTTCATCCCGAGCAGCCGACAGCAGACATTTGTGGAGGACCCGGGGCCTGCCAGGAGGGAGCCGAGCTGGAGAAACGTGCCTTGTAGAACAATTGGCCTCAGAGAGAGCTTGCCCAAGGACAACTGGAGCTTGTGGATGGTCTCCCGCTGACCTTGGGCAGCAGCGCCTGCGTATGCAAGACACCCAGGTGTGCCCGCCGGCCCTGGCTCCGGAGTAGGTGCGCCCGCCTTTGGGGAGTTGCGGCTGTGCGGTCACTTGCACCCAGTGCCTGGGGCAGTGCTGACCTTTGGAAGGGCAGACATGTGGCCCTGGGGCTGTGCCAGGTCAGCCGCCAGCCCTGGAGAGAGGCACTTAGCAGAGCATAGTGCTTTCTCTTCTCCTCTGGCCTCGCCTTTTTTTTTTTTTTTTAAATGTTTATTTATTTATTTTGAGACAGAGTGACTTTTTTTTTTTTAATTTGTGTTTTGAGAGACAGACAGAGAGAGCAAGCAGGAGAGGAACAGAGAGGCAGAGAGAGAACCCCACGCGGGCTCCACACTTTCGGTACAGAGCCGGACGCAGGGTTCCGGCCCATGAACTGTGAGATCGTGAGCTGAAATCAAGAGTCTGACCCTTAACCGACTGAGCCCCCCAGGCGCCCTGAGGCCTGGCTGTTTTTATTGGAAAAGCAAGAACACATATGGGCTTTGCAATAATTATGGGAGGTCAGGCTTACTGGTAACTTAGAGTCTTTTTCTGAGATGGGGCTTTGTTCATCTGGGGCCCTTTGCCCAATTGCCCCACCTCTCGCTGGTACCCTCCTCTGGGGCCTTGCTCACTGCTGTTCTTGCTTTCCAAGTCCCTTTTCTCTGCAGGTCTCTGCTGAGCCAACACACACGCCAAGATAAGTAGGCAAGAAGCCGCCTTTACACAGAGCCTCCTGGTTTCCAGATTCACTGTGCCCGCTGAGGCCTGTTTAATCGCCAACACTGAGTTTCCGAAATAAAAACAAGTAAAACAAAAAGGATATAGGTAGGGTTTGGTCTGCTCAACTGTACCTTTTATTTATTTATTATATAATATATATTTATTAAACATATTAAACATTAACTATGTATTTAATATTAATAAAATATATTTAATATTATTTTAATCTTAAAATTTTTTTTAATGTTTATTTTTGAGAGAGAGAGAAAGAGACAGAGCGTGAGTGGGGGAGGGGCAGAGAGAGAGGGAGGCACAGAATCCAAAGCAGGCTCCAGGCTCTGAGCTGTTAGCACAGAGCCCAACACAGGGCTTGAACTCATCAGTTGTGAGTTCATGACCTGAGCCAGAGTCGGATGCTTAACCAACTGAGCCACCCAGGCACCCCATATGTTTATTTATTTTTGAGAGAGAGAAGGAGAGCACGCAGGGGAGGGACAGAGAGAAAGTGAGACAGAGGATCCAAAGCAGGCTCTCCGCTGACAGCTCAGAGCCCGGTGTGGGGCTTGAACTCATAAACCACGAGATCATGACCTGAGCCAAAGTTGGACGCTCGACCGACTGAGTCCCTCAGGCGCCCCTCAACTGTACCTTTTAAAATTCTTCTGATTTAGACTGTAATTCCTTACTCTGCTTCATCAGCTTGCTGTTTGGTGATTTCAGGGCTTGTCCTTGGTCTGGTTTTGTTTCTTGACTTTCTTCAATGAGGGAATAGTATTCTAAAAGGTTGAAATTGCTAATTATTCTTAAAACATGAAGAGGTGCTTATGTGGGATGTGTGATGTTAGAGCACTTTCTGTTGTCAGCCACAATAGCAAATGTGCATCCAGAGCCTTCAAGAGAGTGTTTTGAGGGGAATTACTGAAAAGAAATCATTTTACCTGCTCAGGAAAAGCCACAGAAGAGTGAGTCTGATCAGGCACATCTGGAAGGCGTCAGGTGGGAGGTCTGACTCAGGCATAATGTCAGGCATGAGTCACAGCTTCTCTTCCCCTCTAATGACGTGGGAGGAGAGTGGACTGCCCAGGGGCCATGTGTCGTGGTCTGATACCGAGCATAGCAAACTGGCCGGGGGACTCACACCGACTCTCAGAGTGAACTTGAGGTTTTGAGACATGAGGAGAAAACCACAAGAGACTGTGGCTCTAGAAAAATACTGCCTCGTCCATCCTAGACAGGGTGTTTGGGTAAAATGGAATCTGACCTGTGTCCCTGCCTCAGGACCAGAGGGTGGGAATGGACTTTGGGTTTTTGAGGCCGGCAGGTGGTGTCAAAAGCCACATCCAGAAGACAGTGGTCTTGTTTTGGGGATCTATTACACTTTTGCTCTAAGAGATGTTAATCCAGACAAAATGTGGAGGATTGATTTCCGCGATGTGCACTTCTGCCTGATTGCTCTCACACTTCCTTTTGGTCTTTCTTCATTTGTTTTCAGCCGGGTCACCCAAGCATATGCCATGGCCCTGCATTGGCCCTCGTCTCCACTCCTTTCTCTTGCTCTTTCTTTACAATAAAAGCTTTATTGAGATATAGTTCACATACCATAAAAATTCACCCTTTTAAAGTAGGTGGCTTTTTCTGATTTCACTCATATGTGGCATTTAAGAAACAAAACAAAAGAACAAAGGAAAAAGAGACAGACAAAGAAAGAAACACTTGCAACTATATATAACAAACTGATGATTGGGGAGGTGGGGTCGGGAGATGAGGGAAATAGGTGATGGGGATTAAAGCCCATTGTGATGAGCACTGAGCAATGTATAGAATTGTTGGGTCTCTGCATTGTATGCCTGAAACTAATATGACACTATATGTTAAGTATGCTGGAATTAAAATTAAAAACATAATAAAAAATAAAAATTAAAAAGTAGGCAGCTTTTAATAATGTTCACCATGTTGTGCAGCGATCACTACTATCCAGAACATTTTCTAGATGCATCATTTTTCATTTTCTAGAACATGCCATCCATAGCATGTCCATTACCTCCTGTACCCATTTGCAGTCCTTTCTTATTTTTCCCCAACTCCCTCAGCCCTAGGCAACAACTAATCTACTCTCTTTCTCTGTAGATTTGCCTATTCTGCACATTTCATATAAGTGGAGTTATAGAAAATGCGGTCTTTTGTGTCTGGCTTCCTTCACCTAGTACAGCACCTTCAAGGTTCACGTTGTAGCATGGGCCAGTGCTTTATTCCTTTTTATGGCCAAATGATATTCCAATATGTGGTTATACCACATTTTAATATATCCATTAGCCAATGAATGATCATTTGCGGATTGTTTCCATATTTCAATTATTAAGAATAATACTATCATGAGCGTTCATGTACAAGTGTTTTGTGTGGACATGTTTTTAATTTTCTTGGATATGTACGTAGGAGTAGAATTATTGGGTTATGTGGTAATAACCTTTTGAGGAATTGCCAGACTGTTTTCCAAAGTGGCAGGACCACTTTACAGTCCCACAAGCCATGTATGAGGGGTCCAGCTTCTCCACATGCTCACCCACACTTGGGTATTGTGTGTCTTTTTGAACATAGCCATCCTAGTGGCTGTGAAGTATTGTCTCACCGTGGTTTTGGTCTGCATTTCCTTAATGACTAAGGAGGTTGAGCATCTTTTCAAGTGCTTTGTAGTATTAAAAGCCCAGGTTTACCTGTTCATTCAAGGACTGTGGGACACTTATATATCTTCTTTGGAGAGATGTTGGTTCAAAGTTTTGCCCATTTTCTAATTTGGCCCTTTGTCCTTTTATTTTTGAGTTGTAGCAGTCCTCTATTACTCTGGATACTATGCCCTTATCAGATCTATGCTTTTCAGTATTTTCCCCCATTCCAAGGGTTGTCTGTTCACTTTCTTCATGATGTTCTTTGAACATGTTCTTTTTCATTTTGATGGAGTCCAATGTGTCCTTATTTATTTACTATTCATTCATCCATTTATTTATTTTTCTTTTCTTTATTTATTTTTATTAATTAATTTATTATTTTTGATTTTGATGGAGTCCAATGTATCCTTATTTCTTTATCATTTCATTAAATGTGCTTTTGTGTCATAGCTGAGAAACTATGGCTTCATCCAAGGTCACAAGGATTTAGTCCTGTGTTTTCTAAGAGTTTGTAATGCTCTTACATTTAAGGCTGTGATCTTTTGGGGTGAGTTTTGGTGTAGGATGTGAAGTGCAAATGGAACTTATTTCTTTGCATATCAATATCCAGTTATCTCAGCACTACTGGTTGAGAAAACTATTCTTTCCCCATAAAATGGTCTTTTTTTTTTAATCATGACTTTTTCCTATTGAGAAAGAACTATTCTCTTTCTCTCCCAGCTTTCTCTTGCGTTCTCTCTCTCTCACTCTGTCATTCATGTGCATATGGACACACACATACACACACACACACACACACACACACGCACCTGTCATCCTTTTCTGAAGTAATGGACATTTCAGCTGCTTGAGGGAGGCCTCTGTGTAGCCCAGGGCCTTGTCCCTAATTCCCAGGATTCTTTCCCAGACGGAGCTCTGCTTTCTCAGCTCTCTTTATGTGCTCATTTGTCTGCCTAGTGGGAGTATTTGACTCTTTTGGGGGAGGGCATGAAGGAGGGGCTGCATGTGATCGCAGAGACCCACACTAATATATTATCTTTTCATACCTGTATTTCTGGCTCCAAAGCCAAATGTAAGCTTTCTTGGGGCCCTTATCCCTCTGATGGGATAATTAAATGGAAGCTTCTTTAAGGCCTCTGGCTGACAAATGGCTCATGAAAGTAATAGTCTATCTATCCATCCACCCATCCATCCATCCATCCATTCGTCCGTCTGTCCATCCATCCATCCATCCATCCATTCATCCATCTGTCTGTCCACCCATCCACCTATCCATTCATCCATTTGTCCATCCATACATCTGTTTGTCCATCCATCCATCCATTCATCCATCCATCCATCCATCTGTCCATTCATCCATCTATCCATCTGTCCATCTTTCCATCCAACCATCCATCCATCCATCCATCCATCCATCCATCCATCCGTCCATCTGTCTGTCCACCCATCCACCTGTCCATCCATCCATTTGTCCATCCATTCATTCACCTATACATTTGTTCATCCATCTGTCCATTCATCCATCTAACCATCTTTCCATCTTTCTTTCCATCCATCCATCCATCCATCCATCCATCCGCCCGTCCATTCATCCATCTGTCTGCCCACCCATCCACCTGTCCATTCATCCATTTGTCCATCCATTCATTCACCTATACATCTGTTTGTCCATCCATCCATCCCTCTGTCCATTCATCCATCTATCCATCTGTCCATCTTTCTTTCCATCCACCCATCCATTCATCTATCCATCCATCCACCCATCCACCTGTCCATCCACCCATTTGTCCATCCATTCATTCACCTATCCATCTGTTTGTCCATCCATCCATCCATCCATCCATCCATCCATCCATCCATCTACCCATCTGTCTATCTGTCCACCCATCTGCCTATTCATTGTTTCTGTATCCATCTACTAAAAAAGGGATGATTATTTGACCCCTGTAGCTGGCTAGGTCAGAGTTGTGTGACACATTTGTATTATTATAAGCTCAGATTTATCTCATCCTGAGGGGTAGCCAGTTTACCCGAAAGCCAGACTGATGCTCCCTGGCAAAATGCTTGGTGAGGGTCATTGCCATAGGGGTTCTTTTGGTGTGTGAGGAGGTCTTCTAATGAGGCCAAAGACACATCTCCGACCTGGCGAGCAAGAGTTAGAGCAGAGGGACAGGGTGGGGTCTGAGGGCCCATTTCTCCTCTCCAGGTATTTTTCCGTCTAAATTGTGGTTTCTGCTCATTAGAATTCAGTGCCACAGGATGGAGGTGGAGGCTGCTGACAAGTTCTCACTCTCGGGTGACCTATGCCAACCACCAGCCTGCAGCAGTCATCGCTGGGGAACTTACTTCCATCTCACCTTATATCAGTTATGTTGTCTATGTCCTAAGAATGGGCCCAAACTGAACAACTTTGGACCCCCTGACTCCTTGTTGAAGCATGCCACTGCTATCTGGAAAATTGGGGTTTTGACTTTGTCCCTTTTGGGAATACTCTCTGATGGGGGCTTTTATTCCCTGGCCACAGTGTGCTGGGACCACCCTACCACAGGTTGTGTCTGTACTGTGTGCCAGGCTACTTCTCCTGTTCTAGAACATTCTTTCGTAGGGTTCCCATTTTTCTGTCCTGCAGTCTGGCTTCTATTTCTGCTTTTTTCTGATTCCCCAAGAATCAGGGTCTGGCCTGAACCTCGGCGGAGAACAGGTCCTCTGAGAGCCCTTGGCAGTGTGTAGATTCACCGGTGGAGGCTGGGGGGGATCAGAAGGCAGCTAACCCATTGGCCAGAAGCGTCAGAGCCTCGATTATCCTTTAGACACCCTTTATCCAACAGACACCCTCTCGTTGCTCCAGACACAAGACGCTTCTGCAGGCCTGCTGTAGAGCCAACTTCTTCCCATTGACCTGTGAGTTGCCATTGACTTTGCCATGTTATTACACATCCCCTCTTCAACACCACGCCAGCACCAGCTCAGCAACATTCATTTCTGTACATTTTCCACTGCACAATGAGGGAAGACTGTTTTCACAAATACCACTGCTGATCACTGACTCCTGACATTCGTGGGGAAAATCCTGAAATCGACCAAATCCCAGTACGAATTACATAACAGCAGTCAGCCCTGTGTCCACCATTACACTGTAGTCCTTGTATTTTCAGGAATCATTCTTGCTACTACCTTTGGTTGTGGGGGCTTTAGTCTGTCCTGCTCATCCCCCTTAACCCCCATCTCCCTGTTCCAAGGCTTTTCCTTCTCATTTCTTTTCTTTTCCGCTGCCTGTGTCTGGGTTGGATCTAAACGTTCCCCCTTCCCTGATGGGTTCCTGCAGCCTTTCACATTTCCCTGACTGCCGGCACTTCCTCTGAAGAGAGTAGACAAGGGGAAGGAAGAGCAGCCGGCTGGGGAAGGAAGGGAACACTTTCTCTCTTGGCAGAAATGGAGCAAAGAGAGTGGCTGGTTCGCCCTCTGGGGTCAGGCAGCCAATGACCCCCTTTTAACTCATTTCTTTCTTTTTGGGGCTTGCGCAGTACTTAAAGCGTGTGTCCATCCTGCAAGTTTTCACTGAGCTCTGAGTACGTTCCTGGCACCCAGGAGGGTGTTGTCCCGTGGCGGGGGGAAGGCCGTGGGGAGGAAGATGTTAGGCAGCCCCCACCCCAGGAAAAGCTATGGTTAAGTGGCAGAGAGCTCGGGGTAGAAGTAAGTGCTGGGGATGTGGTGGGCTAAAGCAAGGAGGATCTGGTGTCTGAGGTGGGCGCAGCATCCCTGCAGATGGGGAGGGGGCTGGAGCTGGGTGGAGAGGGTATCTTCCCCCCCCAGGAGGACACCCTGTGTACTGAGGGGAGAGGCACCGGAAAGAAGTCTGTGTCCCAGAAAGCGGGAGGCAGGGCTGGGGCCTGTAGGGTGGGGCCCCTGCATGTGATGCGTACCGTCTACCCACACTGTACATAGATGAGCTGACGGCCTCATGGGGATGTTTGGGGACAAACCCTGGGGCCCAAGGGTAGAGGCTTGGTGAGGCAGCAAGGGGCAGGGGGGCCCATCAGGAACTGACAGGGAGGTGACGGCAGCAGGGATGAAATGAAGGCACAGGTCAGAACAAAGAGGACGGGGATCGAGAGCCCTTTCTGTGCAAGACCCTCAGGCCTAACGCCTGCCTTTTGGGGATGGAGGAGGCATGGAGGGATGGCACTGAGTCTGCGAGCTCCTCTGTGGGCCTCCCTGCCTCTCCCTGCCTCCCTCCCATGGTGTCCTCTTGACTCGGGATTCCCTCTGTGTCTTGCGTGGGCTTCTGAGGCGCACAGGGTCACATCTACCTGCCGGGGCCAGTGTTCTTCTCAGCACAGGACAGTCTGTGAATGTTCATGGCTCCCCAGCTTGCAGGTGAGTGACAGGCAGCAGGTGCTGTGGCAGTGGAGGCAGAAGACAGTGCTGGTGGTGGTAATAACACGACCACTGCAGGACCAGTACTAGCAGGAGTAATATAATCATTTGCAGGACGAGTGCCAGTGGTGCTAATACTACGATCATTTGCGCCATGACTAAGTGTTAGGCATTTGACAAATTCTCATTTATGTAGTCCTTACAACAACCCCCATGGGACTGCCCCACTTTACAGAGCGGGAAACTGAGGCAGAGAAGTAAGCAATGTACCTGAAGCGATACTTCCNTTCTCATTTATGTAGTCCTTACAACAACCCCCATGGGACTGCCCCACTTTACAGAGGGGAAACTGAGGCAGAGAATTAAGCAATGTACCTGAAGCGATACTTCTAGTAAGGGGCAGAGTCTGGACTCCAACCCCGGTCTGCTGACTCCAGATCCCATGTTTGGTCACGTGGCCCCGCCCTCTCTCAGGAGAGCAAGTTTTCGGTCAGTGTCAGTTGAATTGGGTTTATTGGGCCATGTTCGAGCTGGGCAACCGTGGGTCAGCACCTCCAGTGTGCCCCGGGCCATGTCCCTCACTCTGCTCGGCATGCCGTGTCTGTGGTGGCGGCCGAGCTTCGCGCTGACCTCCGGGGGGCACGTGGGCAGTGGGACTGGATGGAGCCTGAGCAGAGCCCCAGTTGCACCTGCTGTATGACTGATCCCCCCCCCCCAAACCTGGCCCTGGGGGTAGTCTCCAGCCCTACCTGGGGTTGGGGGGTGGCGGCGGGACAGCAGTGTCCTGATGGGGCCTTAGGCCTCCTAAAGACCAAAGAGGGACAGAGAAATGGATCTGGAGTTCTGTCCAATTGGTAGTCCGTGGAATTAGGTGCTGCAGAAAATTTTAATGAATGCCGTGTTACCCTAATTTTCTTAAGAGTGTGAAGTGTGTCATAGGAATGTGTGAAGTGTATCATAGTGCATCATAGGAACAAGAGCGACACAAACCCAAGAGAGCTTTGCATTCAGGTTTGGTTACTCTTGGCATTATAGATTGGCAGGGGAGGAAGCCAGCCTATTTTTAGGCGGTACTGTATTAGTTTTATAATTAACAGACAGCGTGCCCCTGCTACACATGCTCCTTGCTCATGCCTCATTGTAATTAGTGTTTTAATTATCTTCAAGCAAGTTCAAACGGCCTTGCTGGACCGGGAACACGCCTGCCTCCTCACTGCTCCGTCCTCTGTGCTTGGGTGCCTGAGCGTGGCGGCAGCGCCGATTCTGTTGCAAAAGGCGCCGATGACTGGTAGTTGACCAGTGATAAGTTTGATAGGTGGAGGGAACAGCTTAACCAGACGGTGCCTTGAATGTCAAATCACTCCTCTTGTTTTTAGGGAGCCAGGGTTGAAAACGTGTGCTTTGAAAGAACATGGGTGTTCTCTGACCCTGGCCTTTCTGCAGACTAGGCTCTGCTAACCTCTGCAGCACCTCTGTCAGAGTTAGGAAAAGGCACCCTTATCTTGGTGGATGAATTTTGAGGAAAGCAGCTCTTTCCCCTTCCCTGCAGGTGGCTGTGGCCCTGCATTAGGGCACATGGTTTGACAAATGGGAAATGAGCTGGTTCTCAGCCCTTACTCGGTGTCTTGGGTGGGTATCTTTGAGCAGTACTCAAACTGCACAACTGAATAGGGTCACCTTCTTGAGATTTAAGGTCTGGGTTTAGGCTTTTGATTAGAGAGAGTAAAAGATGTGAAGCCTTCCTGTGTCACCCAGCTCTGATCACCCTACTTCTTTCCACCCTTCTCTTGGCCATATACTGCTTTCTGTAAAGAACCAGGGACTGTGACCTCTTTACAAGCTCATTGGCCACAGTTTCCAGATGTTGGTCCTGGACCCCAACAAACATTACCATCACCCAAGGAGCTTATCAAAATGCAGATTTCTGTTCCTCAAACGCATTCTATGTGTGATTCAGAAACTAGGATAAAGCCCAAGAATATGTGTTTTTCATAAATCGCCGGCTGTAAACCGCAGATCTGTTTCATCCCTCCACGCTACCCCGACCCCGGGCTCTTTCCCTGCCCCCCCCAACCCCCATTGCTCACAGTCCCCAAGGTCAGGAACCTGACTCTGTACCATTTGGTTTGCTGATCATGCTTCTTTCTTGTAACCATCAGTGCTATTTTCCTCTTAATCTTAACAGTATGTTACTGAAGTGTAATTTACATACAAGATAAATGCATGAATCTTCAGTGCACGGCCTGAGGGATTTTGACAAATGTTTGTATTCCTGGAACCATTGCTCAGACCAAACCAAAGACCATTTCCATCACCCGGGAAGGTCATCAGTGTCTCTAAAAGCACGTTAGAAAGGCTAGCGAGGATAGAGGGCCCCAGTCTGGGGGACAGGGATAATCTCTTCCATTTGTTTCCTGTGTGTCTTACGTTCTCTGCAGTTTCTCTTGGAAGGGTGGGGCCGGTGTATGGGGCGGGGCTCAGTGAGTAGCAGGAACGACTTGTTGCCAAATTTCTCAAACCCTGCACACCTTCATGTGCCAGGGCGAAACCAAACTGCAGGATGAAAGTGGTGCGTCCGTTGGGACTGTCAACAGTATTGGAAGACTGTCCAGGAAAGTCGGTCCTGCTGTTGAAATAGAAGGACGCACAGAGAAGAGAACAAAAATTATTTGGATGTTGAAGACAAAAGAATTACCTTTTAAGAAAGTTCCGATTTGGCCTGAGCTTTCCTTAACCCCAGCACTGGCTCCCCAAGAGTAATACAATCTTCTCCTGGCCAGTTCCAGTCTTGGGGAGAGTCCATGGGGTCTGGTGTATGGTGTTGCTGGAGCCCATCAGAGGATCCCATGGCCTTCTGTGAGGTTGGGGTGGAGCCTGGGAACACAGCCTGGACACCGACACCACCTTTACCCCTGGGGCAACCTGCCAGAAGGACGCCAGCACTGGTTCCTGTGCAGACTTGGCGGATGGACCGCCCTCAAAGGCTCGCTGTGCAGACTTGGCGGATGGACCGCCCTCAAAGGCTCGCTTTGAAGAGTCCATACCTGTAAGACACAAAGCTGTGAACAGGGGCCTGTGGGATTTTCATTCTGTCCCTTGGAGGGGTAGAGCATGCAAGAGATGCAGTCCCCTCCAGTCTTGTGAGGGCCCTGGGACTTTGCTAAGGAGCATTGACTGTCATTCCTACCCTCCAGGCACGGGATCTTAGAGCATTTGAGCTCATGACCCAGCCACTGAGAACTACTAGCGCTCAGTGACATATCCTTTCTGTGTCACGTGCTTGTTTCACTCTTTCTTTTCCTGCCTGGACTTCATGACTCTTTACAGCTGAGTTAGAACAAAGAACAACCACGTGCTAATGATTGCCTCTTTGGGTGAATGCTCTGTGAGCGTTGTGGCATTGCCAGTGTGGACTCCAAGAGCTGAGGTTTGAAGTTGGCTGTTTTTGGGTTGTGACCTCTGCTTCTATTTTTCCTGTGGACGTACTTGTAGTCAATTTAAAAAAACATTTTTTTAAACATGTATTCCTTTTGAGAGACAGAGAGAGACAGAGCATGAGCGGAGGAGGGGCAGAGAGGGAGATGCAGAATCCGAAACAGGCACCAGGCTCCTAGCTGTCAGCACAGAGGCCAATGCGGGGCTCGAACTCTGAACCATGAGATCATGACCTGAGCCGAAGTGAGACGCTTAACTGACTGAGCCACCCAGGCGCCCATGTAGTAAATTGTTGAAGACATCTTTGGTTATTTTCTTGATTCTCAGGTTATGCATACATCTCGGGATTTTTAAAAAATACTTGTGCTGAATCACCCTAAAGAAGGTAGGCTGCACATATTTTCACCCCTGCTAGCCGTATGTGAGAACACCCATTTCTCCAGCACTGGGTGTTAGCATTCCTTTCCCCACTTCCCAATTTGATGGGTTTAAAATTGGATCTCATTTAGCTTTGCATTTCTTTGATTACTAGTGAGCCTGGAATTTTCAGGCATTTATAGGCTATGTATATTTCTTCCTGTGGAAATTTATTTTGGGTACTCTTTGCTGATTTTTCTAGTGATATATCCTATTTTTGTAAGAGGTCTTAATTTATAGGTGAAGGCCTTGATTTCCAGTTTTACTTACTTATTTTTTAAAGAATTTTACATTATGTTTATAGATTTATTTTTTGAGAGAGAGAGAGCTGGGGGGGGGAGGGTAGGCAAAGGGAGAGAGAATCCCAGGCAGGCTCTGTGGGGCTCGGACCCATGAACCGTGAGATCATGACCTGAGCCAAAACCAAGAGTCAGACGCTTAACTGACTGAGCCACCCACGTGCCCCATTTTGATTTCCAGTTAAAACAAAATATTTATGTCTACCTAGATAGACTCAGACTTGGAACAACGTAAATTAACTCCAAAGTGGGACCTGGCCACCAGTCACTGGCCCATCTTCAAAGTTGTCTATGGGAGAGCCAGGAAAGGTGTGCCTTCCAGGCAGGCACAGCTCTGTTCTTAAGTGCAGGGTCTGGTGAGAATCCATGGGTGGGTCTCGGCCAGTGCTAGGTCCCCTGTTCAGAGCACAGCTATGCAGCCTACATAATCCACACAGCCTGCCTCACCATAGGAGGCCATTCTGAGTATTATAAAAACTAAGTCAAGCTGGGACGCCTGGGTGGCTCAGTTGGTTGAGTGTCCAACTTCGGCTCAGGTCATGGTCTCACAGTTTGTGAGTTCGAGCCCCGTGTCGGGTTTGCTGCTGTCAGCCTGTCCCGCTATGGATTCTCCATCCCCTTCTCTCTCTGCCCCTGCCCCGCTTTGCTCTCTCTTAAAAAATAAATAAAACATTTTTTAAAAACCCAAAAAACTGAGTCAAGCCAGTTTTTAAGAAACTTTTTTTAATGTTTATTTTTGAGAGAGAGAGAGAGAGAGAGAGAGAGAGAGAGAGAGAGAGAGAACATGAGCGGGGGAGGGGCAGAGAGAGAGGGAGACACAGAATGTGAAGCAGGCTCCAGGCTCTGAGCTGTCAGCACAGAGCCTGATGTGGGGCTTGAACCCATGGACCATAAGGTCATGACCTGAGCCGAAGTCAGATGCTTAACCCACTGAGCCACCCAGGCGCCCCAAGCCAGTTTTGAAAATAATACCGAAACTCCAAGGCATTGGGTGAACAATTATTACTATAATTGACACTCCCATACTGTTGACTTGGGCATCACAGGCTTTGAGTGGAATCTGAACTAGGGAAGCCTTGATTTGGTTTGACTGGTGGCCCCAGAGCCTAGAGGGGAGTTAAGACGCAGTGGGACTAGTCCTGCCTTTGTCACTAATTAATGACATGACTCTGGGCACGCCAGCTGGCTTCCCAGGGCCTCCGTGTTCTCACTAGTAAACGGAGAGGCTGCAACTAGGTAAACTTCTAGGTCGTTCTCAGCTCTAATTATCCACGAGTCCCAAGTTCTAGCTGTTTTTCCCCCCCACAAAAAGATTGTGATATATTTAAGACAGCTTAGCTTTATTTTTTCTTTAGCATCTGAGTTATATAAAAGCAAAAACATTTCAAGATCTGGTACGTATGTTTTTGCATTTCACCAGATTTCGAGCTGACTTAGTTATGTTCTCAGTGTGTCCAAATAAAGGAATACTTCAACATAACCTACCTCCTCTTCTAGGTTTTTCCCTAGGGGTGTTGTGGGGTCTATGAAGTCGCTGGCAAGAAGGCAGGTGCATTTGATAATGGGAAACTGGTGAAAACAGTATCTTGGGACATTCCATCTCTTCCTGCTCTCCCTCCTTGGTAACTGTCCATGGGTCAGCCACACCCAGAAGTGGGCTAGGCTTCAAGGACCTCACTGCGTTTTGGGGAGCCCTCGTGTGTGCCAACCCTGTGGCCATTCTGCCTTTGCTCTGTTACTGTGCTGGCCCTCCTGGTGGCCTGAGGCCCTGCCCCCCCCAGGACCCCAACTCTCACTGCCTTTGGCCCCCACAACCACGTTCCTCTGCCCCCCTTCCCCATGCCTTTCTTGCTCTACACATCTTCCCTGTTCTCAGTGGCCTGCCAAAGGGGGCTTCCTGGGGTCTGAGTCCCGGCTCCCTCCCCCACTCATGCTCCCTCTGTGTCCTCTCACCCCCTGAGTTGGCCCTGGTTCTCACCTGAGTGCCATTTTCAGTCACATCTGCTCACCACACCAGGCCTGTCGTCTGACCCCACCCACCCGCCTCCGGACACTTGACCTCAGGCACCCCCTAAGTCCAGCCAGGTGGGCCCTGTCCACACCCCTGCTGGGGTTTGCCTTCCTATCACCTAGCCAGCCCCCCAGACCCGCAGCCCCGGACTCACAAATTGCCTCCCCTTCATCTCCTTGCCCTCCCTATGCACCCCCGCAGACACACTCCCTGGCTTGTCCCCCGCTGCCTGCACACCCCTCGCCTCGTCCTTCCCTCTTGCTGCCTGGGTGGGGCGCGTGACTCCTGTGTCCCAGCCTCTTGCTGTTCTCTCCCCTGCTCCTTCTGCCCCCAGGCTCTCCCCATCCCAGTCTGCCTTGAACATTTTGGTGCATATTTAAAACAAGGAACACCCGTCTCCCGGTAATGAATCTCCCTCAGGAATCTCTGCTCCGTCTCTTTACTGCACCCCCATCCTGCATCGGGGAGAATGCAGGCTTGCAAACATGAACTTGACCTACCCTTTATTAAGGTGGCCTTTCCCCCTGTTTCCATCACCCCTCAACACAATGTGGGCAGGGGGAGATCAGCCCTTTGCTCATCTCCACCCTTCCCCAAGTTAATCCCCTCTTCCCACCCCCCACCCCCATTCTCTTCCAGGGGCTTAGTAGATCCAAGACCCCAGACTTGGATGTCTGAACCAGAAGGCACCTGTCTGGCCCCACTTTTTATGTTTTACAGAAAAGGAAACCGAGGCCCTGGGGAGGGGCATGTTCAGAATCACAGCTACGTGTTTATGGTGGGTCCTCTTGTGAGTGTGCGTACCAGCTTTTTGGGGTCACTGTAACACACCAGCACAGCCTGAGTGGTTTAGAACAACACCGATTTATTCTTACCCAGGTCTGGAGGCCAGAAGCCTGAAATCAAGGTGTCAGCGAGGCCATGCTTCCTCTGAGTTCCTTGCCTTTTCCTAGCTCCTGGTGGTGGCCGCCGCTCCTTGGTGTTGTTGCGTCGCAGATCCAATGCTCCAGTCGCTGCTTCTTCACATGGCCTTCCCCCTGGGCGTGGCTCTGTGTCTGAATTTCCCTCTTTTTACAGAGACACCAGTTATTGCCTTTGGCGCCTATCCAACACCAGTAAGACCTCCACTGTCCTTGATTACATCCTCCAAGACCCTGCTTCCAAATAAGGTCACATACACAGGTTGGGGTGGTGGAGGCTTCATCGTGCCTCTCTACGGGATACCAGCCAGCCCGCGACACCCCACAACCACCTCTGTGCTGCGGTGGGGGTGTGTGTGAGAGGGGGCTTACCACGCGTCATCTGGGGGAGGAGTCCGCCTGGTGCTTTAGGTTGGGAACCCTCAGTACTCTGCTTGGTGGACCTGTACTGCTCTTAAACAGTTTGTGAGTGGTGGTCCTCTTTGTGTGATTGTGAAGGGTGGCTGACTAAAGTCACGCGGGCCCGTTTCAGCCAAGAGGAGGGCAGAACCGTCTCATGAGGTCAGCATTCTTGTATTTTAACCTTGTGTCACTGTTCTGGTCTGGAAGATAAACTGGTCCGTGCTCCAGGACTTAGCTGCTGTGCATTCTTCCTGGTGGTATTAAGCTAACAGGCTCGCTCCCGTTTTCCTTTATAGGCAAGTGCCTTGTGCTGCTGGTTTTTTGATTGCTCTGGAAGTTCATTGTCGCTCTGGCCCTCCTGACCTTTGTCTGGCCTTTGCCCGTGTGCAGAGTTTCTGAGTCAGCATTTTGGGTGGGCCAGAGGCGGGCCGCGTGATTTCCCATAACTGCAGAGGTTCGGGCCCTAGGCCTGAAGGTGGGGAGAAGCCTGGGGCTGGGGCTCCATATTTAGTCTGGAATCCAGCTCCAGCTTCTGCTCTGAGGCCACGGTGGATGCCAGGAAGGGCGGAGCACTGGCCCTGAGCCAGGGCAGCCGCGGCCTGCTGTGGGTACGGCTGGGGACGAGGGGGGCAGCCCATAAGTGCCAGGCCTGCCCCTTTTCCTGCCTGTACATTGACCAGGAGGCCTGGGGACAGAGACAGTGAGGCAAGCAAACAAATAGAAGAACTGGAAAGGGCTTCCAAGGTGAGATAGTTTGGTTCCCCTTTTCTACAGAGACCGGGCTGGTCCAGACAGGTGACTTGCCCAAGGTCACGTGGTTAGTTAGCAACTAGCAGAAGCCATTAGATTTGGAATTTCTGGATTCCAGGTCCTTTGCCCTTCTCTGGAACTATGCTGCCCAGGAGGCTGTGTGGCCATCAGGATGGGGGAGGGGGGTCCCCTTCAAGCAGCAGCTACACCAGAGATGGGGAAGAGAATGACCAACACCCCCAGCGGCACCCAGATTGGGAGAAGACAGGTGTCCATTTTGGACATTTTCTTGCCTCCCCTTCCAGCCGCTCTCCGGTTCCCACTCCATGCCCCGCCCTCAATGCAACCTGCTCGTGTTAGTCATTCACACTGTAGTGTGAATATCAGTCTTCTCTCAGAGGGACCCAGACAGTCGTCACTTGGAGTCAGACAGATGCTGCATTCTGGGGCGTGTCGTAAGGTGCAGGTTGACGGAAACAGGCAGACCTCAGAAACAGCAGGTGCTCTGGGACCCACTGTCTCCTCACACTCTCAGAGCATCTCAGCGCCCCTCTGGTGCCTGCCTTGCCTTCTTGTCCATGGGCTGGTGAGCATCCCATGCTCTACAGTCCCATGCTCAGGGGCTGGTCTCATGGCCTTGCTAATGACCCTCATTCTTCCAGGGCAGAGTCCTCCCACCGGGCCACCTCGTGGGTCCCAGCAGGCTGAGGGTGGGCCACCTGCCATTTTAGGAGGTGGCCGTCTGCAGGCCCATAGCAGCCTGGCCCGAGTCTCAGGGTAGGATATGTGGGAGGGCATAACTTCAGCATCGGGAAGAGCCGGGCACCATGACAGCAGTCCCCTGGCCTCGCGGCCCTCTGTGTCCCCCTGATGTCCACGTGCCCCTATACCTGCTGTGTGGTCATCCCGTCTGGGCCTTTCTGCTCCTCTGTTTCCTCACCTCTAAGATGGGATCCATCTCACAGACGAGAGGGAGGATTGGAGACGGTGCGCGTAAAGGCTTAGCTCCCTGTAGCCACTGGCATAGTTCTTATTATGAAGTCTGCTGCCTGGAGTAATGCTCACAGCAACCCTGGGAGGGAGGCTGGGCCAGTACTGGATGAGGCGGGACATGATAGTGGAGCGGGGAAGGGACCCACCGGCCTCCACTGCTGCGTTTCTTCGCTGCAGCCGCCTGGCGATCTCCGTGGGCCTCCGGGCTGGTTCTCTGCCCAGCCCACCGGACACCGGTGAGTAAGCCACCGTGAAGCTTTCCACCCAGAGACACTCCTTACTTCCCACCCGGGGCTGGTTCTGAAATCCAGCCCCCTGTCCTTCTCCCCCCGCCAGCGAATGGGGCCAGGAGAGGAGGCCGCGGCTCCGACTCCGCAGAGAAGCCGGTGCGTCTCTACTGCTGAGTGGGTGGATTGGTGGATGGAGTAGCAGCTGCGCAGGCCTGCCTGGGTGCTGGAATTCCCAAGACGTGCACCTTTGTCGCCGCAACAGGCGGAGGCTGTGTGCCAGCAGAGGGCTCTGGGAGGAGCGCAGGGAGGGCGCGGCGCTGCTGAGGACCGCAATTAGCCGGAGTGGCGCGTACTAATCGCTCTGAGCAGCCAAGCAGAAGCCAAGCCTGCCATTCGCAGGCCGAGGTTGGCTCCGGGGGCCCCAGGGAAAGAGGAACAAAGGGAGTCGCTGTGAACATTTCAGAGGCCTGGCCACATTCTGTAGGGGCTGGGTGCTGCGGGAGCCTGGCGGGCCGGGGGGAGNTTAATGAGCCCTCTAAAGTTTTCGCCCGTCCCTCCCACCCTGGAAATTCTCAGTGGCCAGGAAGGCTGTGGCACTGTGTGTGTGTGGCGGCAGCGTGGCACCGATCAGGGTTCAAGAAGAGGCCACAGGAGGGACGCCCTCAGGTCAATATGCAAGTGGCAGAAACATCCTGAGACCTGCAGTACC
>NW_027532203.1:16448816-16514467 GCF_008692635.1 Crocuta crocuta | reverse complement strand
CTGCAGCACAGGCCCCCTGCCCTCCACCCCAGGCCCCTGGAGATTTTGCAGAAAAGGGCACGTTTGTAGCGCGTGTGATCCACCTAGCCGGAGCAAAGCAAAATTACCTTTATCATTAGTTGTATTAATAATCTCTGTTTAGCATTCTTTTATGTTTTAGACCTGGTACTTATGTTTTGACAGCTGTGGGAGGTTAAAAAATGAAGGGGATGAGGCGCCTGGGTGGCCCAGTTGGCGGAGCATCGGTTGAGCTTCAGACCAGTTCGGGTCATGATCTCACCGTTAGTGGGTTTGAGCCCGTGGGGCTCTGTGCCGACAGCTCGGAGCCTGATTCTGTGTCTCCCTCTCTCTCTCTGCCCCTCCCCCATGTGCTCTTTCTCAAAAGTTAACGTTAAAAATTTTTTTTGAAGGAAGGGGATAAAAAAAGTTATTGCTCTCATCTATAGGTGTGGAAAATGAGGCCTGACCACTCAGGTGAGGAGCACGGAGGATGAACCAAGGTGAGAACAGAGCTTTGCCGCATCCCGCCCAAGGTCAGGCCTCATAGCAGAGGCGCCCATTCAGATCCTATTTATCTGGCATTCGGTAATGAACTATATGGGGACTCTGCCTACACCCAGAGGATAGCGCCAAGGAGAGTACTTCCCTCTCCGTCGTCTCCTCACATGAATCTACCCCTTCCTTCCCCGACTTCTGAAACGTGCCGTGGAGAAGGAGAGGGCTCATGCGCGAGGCGTGTGGTGTCCTGGACTGCAGGGCCTGCCCTCTTCCGTGGACAGGCCGGCTTCACAGGCCCACGGTCTTGCACCTGCTCGGGGCCCCACGCTCAGAGGGGTTAGTGCTCGGTCAGTACTCAGCTGTCACTGCTTGAAATTCTTATTTTGAAGTAAAGGCCCCACGTTTTCGTTTTGCACCGGGCCGCACAGATGAGGTAGCTGGCCCCGCTGGCTCCGGCTACCGCAGCTGTCGGGGAATGGGGGGCCTGTGCTCCTCACCACTATGCCTGGGGTCTTTGGGGGTGCGTCCGACAGCTGGCCTAGCTGCTGGGGGGAGGGGGTGCCGGCAGAGGGTGTTTGTAGGACCGGCATTTATGGCAGCTGCTCGTGGAAGCTGGGAGGGACCAGGCGGAGATTTCTGGAACGCGTGCACACGCATTCTCTGGCTGCCAGGCACCCCTCCCTCCTTCCCTCCCAGGCCGCCCCTTCCCCTCGCACCTGGAAACCCCATGTGCACTCCCATGACCTTGCTAGGAAGAGCAAAGGGCCGGGAATCTTCGGATCCACAAGAGACAGGTGTCCCCTGGCCCACCCGGAAGTGGTCCATCCTTGATCCCCGTGGGGTTTGATTTTGATGGATGGAGAGCATGCGAATGATCCAGGGAATGAGGGCTATGCTCTGAGGGTGGCCTCCTCACCTGGTGTTCTCTGTCGGGCCACAGCAGGCCCTGGGCAAGCTTGCATGTCTAGGCAGGGCCAGGCTGGCAGGAATGTGGGACCACTCCATGCCCCCCGGAACCACTCCCCCTCCCCCCCACACACCCTGCCAGAGTGCAGGCCTGGCCAGGGCACATCAGGTTCATCAGGGAAACATCAGGGAGCTGAGGAGAGAGAGCAGATTGATGGGTCCCAGACTACAGACGCTGGGGGGCTCCAGAGAGGGGGAATCGGGATCAGTGCCCACTTTGCCACCTGGAACTAGTAGGGTGCGTAAGTGCCCATCCGAAAAGAATGTTAGAACTCTTAGGTGTATTTATTTTTTTTTTATCTTTTAACTTTTATTTTAGGGTATTTTTTTAATGTTTTTTTATTTTTGAGAGAGAGACAGAGCACAAGTTGGGGAGGGACAGAGAGAGAGGGAGACACAGAATCCGAAGCAGGCTCCAGGCTCCGAAATGTCAGCACAGAGCCTGACGCAGGGCTCGAACCCACGTACTGTGAGATCATGACCTGAGCTGAAGTCAGACACTTAACTGACTGAACCACCCAGGCGCCCTGTGTATGTTTTTGTAATTCACAAAATGTATTACCAGGGAGAGTGTGTATGTGTATGTTGCATGTAATGTGTTTGCGTGTGTGTGTATGTGTGTGAGTGTATGCAGGTGCATTGTGAGCACATGGTGTCTTAGTTTGCTAAGACTGCTGTAACAAAGTACCACACACTGAGTAGCTTAAACAACAGAAATTTTATTCTCTCACAGTTCCATATGCTGGAACTCCAAGATCAAGGCCTCAGTAGGGCTCGTTCCTTCTGGGGACTGTGAGGGAAGTTCTGTTCCATCTTGCTCCCTAGTTTTGGGTGCTTTGCTGGCAATCTTTGGCATCTCTTGGCTTGTAGATGCATCATCCTGATCTCTGCCTTCATCTTAACTTGATTTTCTCTGTGTGTGCGCACGCATGCCACTTTCCCCTTTATATAAGGAGACTAGTTGTATTGAGTGAAGGGTACACCCAACTCCAGTACGACCTCAGCTTAACTAATCCCACCTGCAATGACTTTATTTCCAAATAAGGTCACATTCTGAGATACCGGGGGTTAGGACTTGAACATGTAAAATTTGGGGATACCCAATTCAACCCATCACAGAGGGCATAAGCAATGTGGAAACCCCGAGGCTTAGCTAAGCTGTTTGCCCTGACGGTCAGCCAGTCTGACTGCGTTGGTGCAGCCGTCTCGATGTCTCATGAGCGGACCCTGGTCGAGGACTAGTCCTGTTGGGCAGCAAGAGTTGTGCCAGGATTCGCTGGGCCCTGCGGCCTCCAGTCCGCGAGAGGACAAGAAGCCGGCAGCGAGAGGTGCAGGGCCCCGAATGCCAAGCACGGAAAGAGACCCTGGTATCCTGTTTCTGTTCCCTGTCTGGAAGCATCAAGGCACAATAAGCAAAAGAAGGGGCCCTAAACAGCCATGAGCAAAGAGAGCCCTGAGTCTGGCCCCTCCAGGGTTGGAGGTCAGGAGGCCTGGGTCTCCTGTGGCATGACCTTGGAGTAGGTCATAGGATTCTAGGATTGAAAGCTGGAAGGCAGCTTTGAGACCCACCCGTCCAAACTCTCATTTTTGCTGATGGGGACTGAAGCCAAAGGAAGGGAGAGACTTGCTCGGGGTTCAGTCAGGGTTACGATTGTTGGCTATAGTAGTTACCCATTGCTGCCTGACAAAATATCCCCAGTCGACTCAGACTTCTCTCCCGCTTTGTGCTGGTCAGGAGCCTGGGCTCAGCCTGGCGGCACCCTCTACTTCTGGGTTCTCTTTTGAGGCTGCAGAAAAGGTATTGCCTGGGACTGGTGTTGCCCTTAGGAGGGTCCCCTTCTGAACTCACTTGTGTAGTTGTTAGCAGAATTCGGTTATGGGGCTGAGCCTTAGCCCTTTGCTGGCTGTTGGCCAGAGGCCACCTGGAGTTCCTTGCCATGTGGCCCTCTCCAGCATCACAGCTTGCTTCATCAGAGTGTGCAAGCTGAGAAGCCAATAGAAAGCCAGCAAGCTGGAATCAGTCTTTTGTAACCAGATCACAGAAGTGACATCCTGTCACTTGCTATATTCTCTAAGCTAGAAGCAGATCAATAGATCTGGCCTACACTCAAGTTGCGGGGTGNGGGAGCGGGATTATATAGGGGCATAGATAGTCAGAGGTAGGGGTCATTGAGGACCATCTTAGAAAAATCCTTACTATAGCAGCATATAACCAAAACTCAACTAAAATGGTTTAAAGAACACAGAGATTTATTTTTCTCCCGTGTGAAAGAAATATGGCGGCAGGCTGCCTAGGGCTGATGAGGGAATTCTGTGGTCATCAGGGGCCCAGGCTCTTTCTGTTTTTATACTTTGCCATGCTTAATGAGTATCGACTAGCCTCGGAGTCTCCTCATAGTATAGGAAAGCTGCTGGAGCTCCAGGCATCATGTCCTCATTCCAACCAACATTCATTGAATTTCCATTTGCTAGTCATCTACCCTCTATCAACAGCAGGAAAGGAGGAAGAAAACAATTTGAAAGAACCACAACATCTGAGATGAAGTAGACATGTGAGTGGATAGGTGACCATTTAACAGATAACTTGCCAGAAAACCAGTCCTGGCGAGAAGGGGGCATGCAGGTTTGGGTCTTGAGTGGTGGATAGGAGTTGTCTGGACAAGAATGGGTCAAGGAAGCAGCACACGTGCTGGCTTGCAGATCTCCAGCAGGATCTATGATTCTGGAACCCCTTCCCTATTTCATTGCTTCCTCAGCTGTCGCAATCCATCCTCTGGCTCCTGGATTGTGCAGCCAAATTCTGTAGGGTCTTAGGGGACATTCTCGGGGGTCTTACCAGCGTTCCAGATTTCTCCTGCTTGACAACCTAATGAATGTCACAGGCATCCCCCATCCCTCGGTTGCCTTATATGTTACGAGAGACAATCAAAACCACACAGCTTAGCCTGTGAATGTCTGCTCATTCACGCGTAAGGTTTTCAAGGCTTCTGTGTGAAGGAAGTTAGAAGTGTGGTGTCATTAGCGAGGAGCAGAGGTGTGGCAGGCACCTCTCAGCTCTGGGGCTATGGTGGCACCATCCATCCAGTGCCAGGCACAGAATTAGACAAGAGAGCCCACAGGGCAGAAGGAGGCTGGGGGCGCCTGGCACCTGCCGTCTCTGGGCAGTGAAGCTTTCAAGATCAGAGCCTGGGAACATACTTCCCTTCGGTATTTTGCCCACAGGGGAATCCACTGCCGGGAGGTACGTGTTGAGGCAGCGCTGGGGCCTGGACAGGCAGGTTCCCGCATTTGCCATCATGGGAAAGGGACAGAGAATTCTGTAGCAACGCCCAGAACAAGCACGGGGATGAGAGGGCCAATAGCAACAACAGTGGCATTTGCTGAATGTACCGAAGCATGCGACGTGGGGACGGTCTTCCCTCCAACTCACAGCCTTCTTCCCAGGGATGTGGGACGACCCCTTTCCCCACCTGTGGCCCTACATGAGGTTAGCAGATTCCAGATCAAGCAGGGACACACAGGATGACCCGTGGACAGCATGCTGCCCACTTCGCGAGGGCCCTCGTGCAGAAAATTCTCGGTGCCAGTCAGCTCAGGCCTGCAGTGTGCCTGCTGGAGGGGTGCAAGCGGTGAGCCTCACGGCAACAGTGTGCCCTCCCAGACATGCCCAGCTGCCCAGTATGGAGGGCAGGGGCTCCTCCAAACCAGCGTCTCAACCAGGTGATCAACAGGCAGAAAGGACCCCACAAACCAGCCTTTATTTTTTTAATGTTTATTTATTTTTGAAAGACAGAGAGAGGCAGAGCATAAGCAGGGGAGAGACAGAGAGTGAAGGAGACACAGAATCTGAAGCAGGCTGCAGGCTCGGAGCTGTCAGCCCAGAGCCCCACATGGGGTTCGAACCCCATGAACTGTGAGATCATGGCCTGAACCGAAGTCGGGCACTTTACCAACTGAGCCACCCAGGCGTCCCTACAGTTTTCCTTTTCTTACAAAAATGCTTGAGCTCATTTTTGAATAAAAGAAAGAGAGAGAGAGGAGAAATAGAAGATAGCTTTAATTCCACCTGAGAGATGTTTGAGGAGATTTTTTAGTTTTAGTTGATTTTCTATGCATTTTTCATATAATCGAGAGACTAGTGTACATAAAAGCTTATGCTTTTTCCCATAACGCGGTGATGTGCATGTTGCCAGGTTATTATGGTTCTTCATAAATAATTCCCGAGGGCCGAACAGTCAGTCCATCAAGGAGATGGAGGCGCTTTCTGTTGCCAAGCGTGAGACATTTTGGCCCCCACCACTGCCCTCCCTACCCGCCTGCCCTGCTGGGCGTCTGCCTCGCCCAAGTCTGAGGCATCTGGCTCCCCTCCTATGACTGAAGTTTCAGGAGCCCCTCCTCCTTCCGGGGTCAGGGCAGCGCCTGGTAGACGCTGGTACCTGGTACCACGCCTTGTCGTGGGTAGACAGACAAGCCCCCCAGAGGTGCTGCGTGCTGAGCTCTCCAAGGGCACTTTCCAAGGGTGCCTTGGCCCCTCCTCTCTCAGCCCTTCCGGGGTGGGGGTGGGGTCTGGTGGTTCCTGAGCCAGCCCCTTGTTCCAGCGCTTTCTGGCCTGAGATACCTGCAAAGTAACCAGTGTCACTTTTACGTGATGCGAGGAGGGCAGCTCGCTAAGTTGCCAACCAATGTGTCCGATAACCCTCTGTGCCTCAGTTTCCTCACTGTTCAGTGGAGGCAGAAACAACATCCACGGCCTTCTGAGCACAAAGGCATAAAACGTGAAGTGGGCGTAGAAGGTGTCTGACCGCACAGGCGCACAGAGATGGGCTGTCGCTCTTAGCTGCTACTAGGAAGCTCGTGGGGAGGTAGGGCTGGCCTGGAGGTAACACGGATACTGTGGATGAGTGTGTGAGCCCGGGCGAGCGAGGGGCTGTTCCACGCCTCCGCCGTGCGGGTTCCGGTTCCGCCGGCTACTGGGTGGTGGCTCCTCAGTGCCATTTCCACGGTCGGCCCCTTTTGGATGGATAATCACATGCAAGCCCCGCACCCTTCATCTTAGCTCGGCTCCGATAACGAGGATGAGGACAAAGGAAAGAGGACTCTTGTGCTCATTCGGCCCGTGGTGTCCCTGGGCGCTGCTGTCGGGGTCGGAGGGCCTGAACCGATTCCCACAGCCAGGCAGGGCAAGGCAGGAGGGGCCGCCAGCTATGGGAGGCTGGGGCCCAGCAAACGCCGGGTGTCCCTGTGCTGGGGAAGGGTCCATTTGGGCAGGCAGAGGTATCCTGTGGCCCGGGGCCCTAGGAAAAAGAGCTTCGTCTGTCCCTGTCCCTGTATACAGGGGCCAAGGTCAACCCGCACCCCTCAACCCCTCCTGCCGGCTGGCTAGGATGAACATTTGGGAGCTGTTTTATCCGGCAAGCCCTGTGTGCCCCAGTCGCCTGGGCTTGTGCGTGTCAGGGCCTCACCGAACAGCACACAGGGCACGGTCGGGTGGGGCCTCTGTGATGCAGGCCCTGCCCCTCCCCTCCCCGACCCCTGCTGGCCCTGGCTGACCTCCTGCTCCTCCGCAAGGTCACCCAAGGAATGTGCCCTCTGACCCCCTTCCTCACACACATTGTTATTGCTTGCCATTATTTACTGAGCCTCTAATGCATGTTGGATTCTAAGATAAGCATATCAAATACACGCGTCATAGACTGATTGCCTACTGTTTGCCTGGGACAGGGCTCATTTGACAACTTTTTAGGCCATCCTCTTGACTGCCCTGTGAGTGGGGACTTTCATCTGCTTCGGAGCTGGGGAGACAGAGGCTCAGAGAATTTGCTCTTAGTGGAGGCCATGCAGCAGACCCGCAGGACTCTGAAAGCTGTGTTTTATCCACTCTCATCCCTCAGTGCTGACTCCCACATGTGCCCTTGAACCTGTGTCTTTGTGGCTCCTGACAGGAATGCCTATAATGCACGGTCTTCTCCCTGCCATCTGGAGTGGGGGGGTGTCCTTAGGGCAGAGGCCACAGCTCATTCACCTGGTATCCCTGGGTCCACCCAGCACCGTGCCTGGCATACACCGAGGGAATGACCACGTCTGTTGCGCTCTGAGCCGAGGGTAGAGCCAGGACGAAGCGATATTTCCTTTGCGCTGTGACAGCTCCATTTCCCCAGCTCTGTTCCTGGCTTATCACTACAAATCAGACCGTAATGTTGGGTGTTTTCTTCCTCCCTTGGATAGGGCTAGACGAGATGGACAGACTCTTTATTATCTTCTGCAACCTAACTAGTTCTTTCCTTCTCCCCCACCCCCACCCCTGATATTCCTGAGCAGTGCTCAGTGGTTACCTGTCCCATCCATCCCACGGTGGCTTGTCTCATATTAGTTACATTTTACACTGGTGTGTCCCTAGCAAGACATGCCCCTTGCTGCAATCAGAGATGTGTCCTCGCCTGGTCAGGCACATAGATGGGGTATTGCCACAGGCCTCTGTTTTCATGTTCATTGGGCAGGCGTGTTTCTGGTTCGGCCTTTAGACTTTGACCTTGCATTTAGGGAAGTGTATCTCTGTGCATTTTAATTGGATCTACCCTCACCTACCTGTACACCCACTCTTTATCCAGCTACAGGGAAAGAAACAAAAATTTGTTGTTGTTGTTGTTGTTGCAGCAAAGAGGACATGACTTTGTTCATCTGTGCTAATGTCAAGGGGCCAGGTCTGCAATGCCAGGTTCATAAAAGAAGAATGTGTTTTTCCCTATCTTGATCCAGTGTCCCGTGGGACTGATGTACTTCCAGGATACGGGCGGCGGGTTCAGATGTTGGAAAGCACGTTAGCACCGTCCTGAATTCCAGATTGTCTGCGCACTAGAGACGTGGTGATTTCTAACATTGGGCTCTGCAAGGACGTTTCCACATGGTTGTAGGTGACCTGATGGGGAGGCTGGCTCCCTGGGGGCCCTGCCTATAGGGAGAGTGTGTAACTCCAAGAAAATGCCTGCTCGGCCTCATTTATGAACATTTCACAATATTGTTGGATGGCAGTCTAGGGACCAGGCTGGGAGGAATGGAAATGCAGTCTCGTGGCAGCTAGAAACTAACGGTCTTCTTTGGCCACTTGCACATCGAAGGCACCCACTGGCCCCTTAGATGGCCCTGGAATAAGGTTTCTCATTCCCTGTCTTCACAGAGCTTGTAATGAAGACTGTAGGTACTGATATGTTAATCTTACTGTCATGCATGCTCTAAAAATCTATTGTTGGGTTTTTTGGATTTTTTTTTTTTTGTTTTTAGCAAGAAAATGGAAGAGAAACTTCAAGATGACTGTGGTCTGGAGGTAGCCTGAGGGAGTGGAAAATAACACGGTGGCACAAATCTCAGCTAACAAGCATTTCAGTCCTTGTTCTCTGAGTCGCAATGTGTCCTCCTCACCTGTGATATAAGGGATTGGCTTGCCCGTTTTATTGCTTCTAGGAAGAATGGGTTTGTTTGTGGGTTGGTTTTTTTTTTTTCATGTGTTAATATCTGTGAAATCACAGTGTATCTTTCTACCGCTGGCCATCAGCCACGTGGCAGGGACAACAGCCATCATTGCCTGAACAGGCGTGAACATGGTCATGCTGCTCAGACTGTCATGACCTCAGCTGAATTAGGTACATTGTTGGCTCTCCACGTGTTAAGTGTAATTGTCATTCAAAATTGTCTTCAGAAAGATCTTACCGTGATTATTTAATGACACCAGAGGTTACTGTGTGCGTAGAAGGGCCCAGAAACAGCAGCAGGGCACTGATTTGGTTTTAGAAAAGCAAATGTTCATTGTTGGGGGAAGCATTGCAATCTCCTGCTTTCTTGTAAGACAACGAGAATTGGCATTCTCACGCAGGCTAAGCAATGCCACCAAGGGCAGGAGAAATCTCCAAATGCCTCAGTAGAGAGGAAATGATCTCGAAGCCACATGGGGCTCGTATGACCGTCATGAAGACATTATGTCATAGTTTAATTGGCAGCCCTTTTCTTTGTGGCTTGTAAAGTAATGGTGGGTCTTATAGTTGATGACTCTGCTTTCTAAGGTTTCTCCTTGTTTTAGTAAGTAGTGATTATATTTGCTTTTTTTTTTTGTCAACTAGAGCAAGCTAATAAAAACATTTTCAGTATTTGCTTTGAGTGTTGGTGCTGCTCCTCTGGGCTTCACAGAAATAATGTCAATTGCCTGATTACTTTCCTACCTTCTTGTTGTATCCCTTGCACCTAACATCAAGCTTGCTTTTGAAATGAATGGATGCATGGATGATAAATGGGTGGAGGGAAGGAAGGAAGGATGCATGGATGGATGGATGGATGGATGGATGGATGGATGGATGGTACATGGAAGGATGGAGCCACACCCAGAGATGGATCCCCATCTTTGGTGAGGCAGTAGAATCCTTTCTGGGGAAGCTGCAGACCTATCTCCCAGATTCAGTGGGAACTTAGACTCAGTTTTTCAGGTTTTTGTTGATTCATTTATAGTCTGAGTTGATTCTCACAGTTACAGTTTTCTCTGGAGAGATCTCCAAGCTAATCAGCCAGAGATTCTAATGCAAGGCAATTATCCTGGGACCAGCTTGTATAAATACACTAAATTTTTAAAGAGCTTTATTGAGATATAATTCATATACCATACAGTTCACCTACTTTACAGTGTACAATTAAGTGGTTCTCAATAGAATCATCTCAAAAACANTAACCAAACAGCAGTCACATTTTTGTCTCTTTATTCTGTCCCATATTCTGGACATTTCCTATTAATGGAATCATATGCTATATGCTCTTTTGTGATTTTTTTTTAATGTTTATTTTTGAGATAGAGCTTGAGCAGGGGTGGGGCAGAGAGAGAGGGAGGCACAGAATCTGAAGCAGGCTCTAGGCTCTGAGCTGTCAACACAGAGCCTGATGCGAGGCCGAACTCACAGACTGTGAGATCATGACCTGAGCCAAATTCGGATGCTTAATCGACTGAGCCACCCAGGCGCCCCTCTTTTGTGATTTTCACATAGTACAATGTTTTTAAGGTTCATTCATGTTTTCGGATGTATCAGCACTTCATTCCTTTTTATGGCCAAATAATAGTCCACTGCGTGGAGAGACAGATTCAGAGCCAGAGAGATGTAAATCACATTTTGTTTATGCATCGTCATTCAATGAACATTTGTATAGTTTTGGTATTCTGGCTATTATTAATAATGCTCCTAAAAACATCGACATACAAGTTTTTGTGTGGACATATATTTTCATTTCACTTGCGTATATACCTAAAACTTTTAACCACTTGAGGAGCCACCAGACTGTTTTCCAAAGCAGCTGCCCTGTTTTTAATTCCCACCGTCAGTTCATGAGGAGTCTGATTTCTCCACATCCTCAACAATACTTGACTCCACGATTTGTAAGGTCATTTCTACTTCTAAGCTCCTAGGATTCTGGGGTGAGCCCCAGTTACTGTTGAGACAGTGGGAGGCCCCTTTCTGACTATTCTTCTCCCGTCTCAGAGGAGTGTGCAGTGGGCTGTGGGGAATTCCTCAGTTAATTATCTGCCCGTTAACCACTCAGCCTGCTCCCTGCAGTTGAAACTGGCTACAGCCTGCCCCTGTTGTCTGCGTGTAAAGAGGTTATCTGCTGCTACCATGCTCTAGTGGGTGAAATTAACTGTGAGGGTAATGGGAAGCAGAGCCCGAGCACTGGGATGGGCTCATAAGAACAGCCACCCAGGATTGTTGCCAGGCCGGCTCTCTGCAAGAGATCGTCTCTCCATCTGGGAGACACGGCAGCAACCCCAGCCCAGCCCAGGGGAGAGACTGCCAAGGCACAGACACCCGGGATGGGCAATTCCAAGGCCTCCTGAACACAGCCCAGGGTCCTTCCCCCCACCTTCTGTGGAATCCCACTTAGTGCCGGGCCTTGGAAATATAATGATGGGAAAGACAAAGTGATCCGTGTCCTCAAGAACTCATACTGAAGTGATCTGGAGCTCAGATTTTCCCTAGGTACTTGACCCCAGAAGGTCCCAGAGAAGAACATTTGGGGAAATCAACCTCAGGAGAACTACCACACCTGAGAGTCTTCAACATGGCCTTGGCCAAGCGCTCGCATCCTTGGCTTGGCCACCTATTGCCGCAGACCTCTATTCTTGGGCCACTGTGTTCTCCCAGGTAAAAATAGCCACCAAATGTTTTGTGGTCTGTAGCACTTAGCTTTCCCACAACCTGTCTCCAGAAGTCTTTGCAGCCGTAGGACCTTTATATTTTCCATCCCGTCCATTTTCCACTTTATCCCTCGGACCTTCATCTCGTTACAGCAGGATGTGGTGAGCACATTCAGGGACTCATTTGCTTGTGTTACAAGGAGAGGGACTCTGAGATAGTGCTGGTCCTATGGGGAACACCGAGGGCCGGAGTCAGGACTGGGTTATAATCCTGCCCTGTCACTAGGCACATTGCTCCAAGGTCCCCTTGTGTAAAAGAGAGGCGGGAGCCCATGTCCTACCTTACTCATTCCCGGGGTTATCGAGAGGCAACAGGGTTGTTGAGAGATGGAGGTTAGGCTGGGCAGACCCTGGGGGCATGAAGCCAGAGCGCCTTCCAGACCTCCCTGGATAGCTTCTAACCACCTGGGTAGCTCATATCTGATGCCAGCTCACTCTGACATCCTTCAAAAGCATAAAGCTGTGACCTGGGGCACGTTCCAGGGCCCACTTCAGGAACGACCACTGGTATGGAAGCTTTGGGGGACGTGTTGGGCAAGGAATGGGAATGTTGAGTGAGGGGGGCCCTGGGCACCTCCCTGCTGTTTAATCAGAGCAGCCATATCTCAGAGCCATTCTGGGGTCAAATCTTGATTCAGCCTCTGCCTAGCCGGCTGACCTTGGGCAATTCCTCTCTGCCTTGGTTTCCTAGTTTGTACAACAGGGACAAAAATGGTGGGTGCGTTATAGGATTGCTTTAAGCATGAGCCCAGGGCTTGGCACATATTAAAATGCTCAGTAAATGTTAGTTGTTACTGTCCTTTATATGTCGGGGGATCCATTTAGAATTTTATTTGAGAAATAAGTATGGTGTTAGAGGAATGCAGTTTGGAAACCAGCGGACTGTGGGGAATGCAGTACTGCTGGGTTTCTTTCTGGTTTCAGTAAAAGTCCTGAGCAGGACAGCCCTCCCTGGGGCTCTCCAGGCAGAGGCAGAAACAGCCAAGGCTGTCTGCGTCTGGACCTGGAGATGCCCTGGAGCAAGGGTCTGGCCTTGTGTGTCTGTAGGTTTGACACTCCTGGGCTCTCACTGTGCAGGTCTTTTAGCTCCCTGTGGTTCGTGGAGAATTCAGAGAGAGCCATAGGAGCCGCGGGCGTTGGGTCAAGTTCAGGATTGCCGCGGTTGCTGTCCAGCAGGCCGCAGGCATCGTGGGTAATACACACAGGCTACTCAGCCAAAGAGGGGCCCACGCCCAGGCGCAGCTCTTTCTGCGGGTTCCACTGTTCGTGTGCCACTCGTCTCTATTCCCCCCACCAGCCAGCAGCTGCCTGTCTGCTCAGACCAAGGGGACAGGACTTCAGTTACCTGCTAACCGTTCTCTAAACTGCTGGGAACTCATCACCAAATACTCAGCGGCTGACTGTATGTGGACAGGGGGCTCAGGTCTGGCTCTCAGGAGGTGAGGGAAAGAGCAGACATGTCCTTGGCCTCTGAGAGCTCATCGTTGAGCTAAGGAAGGAGGCAGCCAGGGCTGAACTGGACTGTTGGGATGGGGGAGAGGGGCATTAAGGGGAGAAGTGGGAAAACCCTGCATTTACTTGGGCCTTCCCTGGAGATACCCAGGCGGGGGTCCCCATTCCCTGGACAGAGTTTGGGGGTGCACTGCCTTCTGTGATTGGCTACTTGTCTCTGCTTCCAGTGCACCCCAGGACCTTCAGAGTGACACGATCTCTCTGTAACAGCTCTGTGGCCAACTTCAGCCTGGTTAGGGTTGAGTCCTACTGGTCCGGAAACATTTCTCCCCTCCCTCTCTGTGATGACTTTGCATAGTTTTGGTTTGGACTATTGTGTGTTGATTTCACATTGTAGCTCTCAGAAATCACTCCTTGAGCCTGACTTGCAAGTTCTTAGGGACACTCCTCATTTTTGTCATCACAGACCACCTGCAGTTACTTTCTTGCGGGGGGGTGGGGGGAGTGGGGGGGGCTGGTCTCTAGTTCAGATGCCTGTGAGGGCCAGGTGGGCGACATGTGTGAGTGAGTGGAGCCGCGTGAGAGTGGTGGCTGTGGGCAATGGGGAGACATTAGGGAGTGGGGGTGTCTACAGAGGACTAGAGACTCCATGCTCTGTCCAAAGGGTTAGCCTGCTTGGCTCTAGTGACGGTTACAAAGTAGAAAGGTGGGGCAGCATTGCTAGATTTCTTAATTGTTCAAAAAAACCAGAAATGTGGACTTTTACATGAAACCTTTTGATTTATAAGTGTTGGCTCAGGTATCTTAAAAATACTGAGCAGGCCAAATAAAATACCTGTGGTCCAGACGTGGCCCAAATAGACTTTTGCAGTCTCTGCTTTGCGGTCATGCTTCCTTGCAGAATGAGTTAGTCGTCGAGGGGCCAGGGGCCAGTGGGTGGCTGCTGCACGTGTCCTGAGGGACGGGGTTCCTGGGAGCCGGCTGTGGTCAGGGCAGCATCTGGGATGTGGGCTCCAGCTGTCCCTGGGGGTGACAGGAGAGGGAAAGAGATGCCAGCTCTGCCTTCCCAGCTCTGGTGGCCACGAGCCAGGTGCCCCGTCCCACCAGGCTCTCAGAAACAGCACAGTGTTGCCAGGAGGGAGCGAGGACCCTGGCTACCCCGAGAGAGATACTGGAGAGAGAGTGTCACTTGAGAAGCAGGGCAAGAGGTGCTGGGGAACTTCCTGGCCCCAACCCCAGGTGCCCTCACAGGTGCATTACTGGGTTCAGAGCAGGACACTGTTGCTCCCTTTCTGGCATGCTCTGACTTAGTTTACACTCGTTGTCCAACCACCCAGAAGTTTTTGAAGGTCAGTGCTGGGACCCACCCTGTCTACTCCCAGGGCCCAAGGAGGAGGAAGAATGGGCCTCAGTGAGTCTATGAAGGTTGGCAGAGCTGAAGGCAACCCAGGAACCTGGAGTATAGGGAAGGGCCACACGGAGGCCCAAGCCGGATGCAGGCAGTTCAGAGTGGGGAGACATCAGGGAGTGGAGGGGTCTGTGGAGAACTGGACTTCAGAGGCAGCAGGACCAATGATGGCCAGAGTGGCCAAGGAGGGCTTCATAGAGGAGGTGTGTCTGAAGCCAGGTCCTGAGAGAGGGTTCGGTTTGGAGAAGCAGAGGGGGAAAAATTGCAGAAAACGGAGTGGGGCATAGCTGCAGGGCCATTGTGATGGCAAATGATAATTGCAAGCAGTAATTGAGTGCTTGCTGTATGCATGGCTGTGTCGAACACTTTCTCATGAGTTCTCACATAATCCTCACAATGCTTTATGAGTTGGCGCTTTCGTCCTCAGTCTACTCGGAGGACGAGGAAGCAGGCTGCCCAGGGTCCCAGAGCTGGAAAGCAGTTTAGCCAGCACTGAAGCCCATAACCATTATACTCCCTGTCTGAGGACTTGGGGGCAGTGAGGAAGCCACCTGACCCCCTCCCACCAGGAATGTGGCAGGAATCAGGTGGCTTCCTCACTGACTTCTAGTCCCTGTTATTTGAGCTGAAATGCCCTTTGGAGGCACTTGAATGTGGTGGGAAGAGATTGGAGTCCTGTTCTAGGACCAGGTAACCTTGGTGGCTGGCAGAAGGGGGCATTGGATAGGTCCACCCTCAGCACCCTTGGCTTTAATGTTCTAAGGGCCAGGAGGGGCTGGGGGAGAGCCTGGGCCAGCTCAGGGAAGGAGTGAGCTGGGTGCACCAGCATGGAGGGCTGGGGGAGCCTCAGACTAGTCTGCCAACCTGGGCTTAGGGCGTGACAGGTATAGGCTGGAGCTGGCCTCAAGGCTCATGCAATCTTGTCAAGACCAGATAAAAACCCTTATGAAATCCAAGAGCAGGATAGGAGTTGGGTAACAGGAGAGGGGAAGATGAGGGGTGTCAAGAGGTAGGCTGTGCTCAGCACTGAGGGAACATGTGGGGATCAGTGCTGGAGCAGGTTAGGGCTCAGTCCTAGTTAGAAATGCAGAATCCCAGTCTCCACCTGTGATTCATGTGCACATTGAAGTCTAGAAAGCCCACTGCCCCTTGGCCACTTAACTCCTGGCCACGCCTTGCAGAAGAAATACATTTCCCATGGATAAGTGAAGCACGGATTCCAGAGAACAATAGTTCTGCTTACGACGTATGTCACTCACTGATATTTTCAATTGAGTTATATATTTTCAAATGCTGAAATTCTGGGTTTATTTTACAGCCCAGCAAACAGCTGAGCCCTACAGTTTGGAAGACAGTACGCTAGCTCACACCCTGTCTGATGTTTGAGCGATGAAGGGTTGTATTGGGGGACGGCGCTGTTGGACGTTCAGAGGATACCAGGTGCCCTCCATGCTGACAGTCAATATTGCTGACCTCTGAGGTCACCTCCAGCTCTGAGCATATTTGAACTTTCCTACTTCTGGTGGTTGGGGATCTAAGGCTCCTGTAGACAAGGGTGTCCCCGAATCCCCCTGGGTTTTTGTTTGTGTGGTTTTGGTTTTGGTGTTTAATTTTGCAAACATCAGAGTGACCCAGAGTCCCTAGGGCCAGCACTGCCCGGAGTGGCAGAGCGAGAGGGCGGCAGGTGGCCAGGGAAGAACATTCTCTCCGGAGGTTTGTTTATAAGGGAGGTGAAGTGTGGGCTGGACTCCGAGGGGTGGCTGGCAGCAGGAGTTGTGAAGGGGTTCCCATGGCTTCATTAGGAGAGCCGTGGGTGTCCTCTGTCCCTAAGCAGTGGCCTCTCTCCTCCCACAGTCTCCTGGTGGCAGTGGCCTGGCTTGGCCCTGGGGGGGCCGCCCGACAGCCCACAGAGGAGAGAGCTGTCCCTGCAGCCTCTGGGTGAAGGGCTCCGTTGACAGCACAGAGGGGAACGAAGAAGGGGAGAGGGGGTGGGCCTTGTGTCACCAGGAAGCTGCTGCAGGAGGGGGCCTTGAGGGAGGGAGGCTGTGGGGCACCACAGTGGTGGTGACGGGCTGGGCCCTGCTGCCCGCCCACAGCTCACGCGTGCCTCCTTCTGTCTGCAGAGGTACAATAGGGGACCTGGGATGGGTGGGCGGACCCATGAGCTCAGGAGCCCAGAGCAGGCCCTCCCACAGCCCCGCACAGCTGCCCTGCAGCTGCCCTGCAGCTGCCCTTGGGTCCAAGAGGCTAGGCGCCTCACAGCAGCCAAAAGTCCCCCGAAGCCGCATCAGGAAAGCACAGGCACATCAGGGAAGCAGAAACTGAGACCTTCCCAGACTTCATCTGTGAGCTCCCAGAAAGGGACCCAGGGTGAGTTGCGTGCTGAGGGCCTGAGGAAAAAGGGTCTGATGAAGGGTGAGGGGTGCAGTGCCGCCACCTTTTGGGGTCTGAGATGCTGATGCCCTAGGGAAGGGCTGGTGGCCATGGAGAGAAGCGTCTGGTCCCGCTCGCAGCTCACCGAGTCATCCCGGGCTTTGGAGGAGGAGGTAATGCTTCTAATGCCTGGCTGTTCTTAAAGGGATTGGCTAAATTTACAGCTGCTAATGCCATTTGTCACTGGGCAAGCACAAAGGCACGCTGTGCCTGCTGGGACCGTTCCAGCTTCTTGTCTCTGGGCCGACGGGGTGCCCGGTGATGTCAGCCCGCCGTTTTCCTCCAGATCTCTAGCCCCTGACTGTCGCACCATGAACTCTCACAGGTTCAAAGGCAGGCACGGCCAGAGGGTTGGGGGAGAATGATCTCCAGCCTCAGGCAGAGAGCCCTTGTCAGCAGAAGCACCTGGTTGCGTGCAAATTTCCCAAGGAAGCCTCACTGTTCTGGGCAGAGGGCAGCTGGGGAAAGATATCTTCGCCTGGGTCTGGGTAGAGGGACACAGGCTAGGAGAGGGGTGAGTGCCTTTTCATCAAAGAACATGAGTGTCCTTGTTTCTGGCCTTAAAAATAGTCAGCTAGGCTCACCTATGAGCCTATAAGGCTGCAGCAGGGCTGGGTCTGCCTGGGCTCCCAGGGCTGGGATGAGGTCCCTTATCAACACCAGGAGGAGAGCACGGGTCTCCCCTTTGACCAGACACTGCAGATGGGCAGGAGTCCCATCTGGGAAGTGGGGGCCGAGGAGCCCCCCGCCCCTCCCATCCTTGTGCAGGCTGGGCCCCTCTGCACCCCTGCACAAGCTGTGCCCACCGGGCCCACCCCTCCTGCCTGCAGGCTCCGGGCTGCCTGCCCTTTACAGCAAAACGCAGCCTCAGCGCTTTTCCCATTCCTGCTGCTTGCAGTTTTGTTCTTCCGCAACCATCACCTGGCAGTGGGGGTGGGGTGGGGAGACATGGCTGGCCGGCTGCACTGGCCAGGGTGCTCCTGAGCAGGCTCTGTATTCTGGACTGCTGAAGGCATCTCTTCCCTTCCACCCTCTCCNTTTCTCTGGGCTCATTAAAACATAAGCTCCTCTTGCTAGCTTGCTTAGCTAAGCCAGCGGCCCAGCTGTGTGACAGTTTCCCATCCCGATTTTGCTGTGAGTGGGAAAATGAGCCAGGAGGAGACCCTCAAGCATAGGCAGGACGGGAGCCGGACAAGCCTTGGAGAAAGCATCCCTGTATTTCTCTGACTTCCCACGAGCCTGAGAGTTCACTCTGTGTCTCCTCATTCTTTTCACCTTAAACGTGGGGCAGAACTTGCAGGTGTGTACCCCAGAGAACTGAAAACAGGGACTCGGATGTTTTATACCGGTGTGCATAGTAGCACTATTCACAGTAGCCAAAGGTGGAAACAAAATGTCCGTGGGTGGGTGGATGATGGATAAACAAAATGTGATCTCTACTGAGGATATATTATTGTAACACAGTGTGTTATTCAGCCATGAAAAGATGTGAAATTCTGACGCATGCTACAACATGAGTGGATCTTGAAAACATTGTCCTAAAGGAAACCCCCCCAAAAAAATTTTTTTTAAAAAGGGGAGCACTGGGTGGCTCAGTTGCCCAAGCGTCTGACTTTGTCTCACGGCATGTTCTCAGAGTTGGCAAATTTGAGCCCCACTCGGGCTCTCTGCTGTCAGCACAGAGCCCGCCTCGGATCCTGTCTCGCTCTCTCTCTGCCCCCCCTCCCCTGCTCATTCTCTCCCTCCCTCTCTCTCTCTCAAAAAAATAAATAAATAGTTAAAAAAAAAAGAAAGGTACCAGTCACAAAAGAACAAATGCTATATGATTCTTCTTAGATGAGGTACCCAGGATGGACAGATTCATAGAGACAGGAGGCAGAGCAGTGATTGCTAGGGGTTGAGATGCAGAGAATGGGAATGGCACAGAGTTTCTGTTTGGGATGATGAAAAGTTCTGGAAATACAGTGATGATACGTACACAACACTGTGAATATACTTGATGCCACTGAGCTGTATACATAAAAGTAGTTACAATGGTATGTTTTATGTTGTGTATATTTTACCACAATTTTAAAAACTAGGGTGTGAATGGGGCACCTGGGTGGCTCAGTGGGGTAAGCATCCTACTTCAGCTCAGGTCATGACCTCACGGTTTGTGGGTTCGAGCCCTACATCGGGCTCTGTGCTAACAACTCAGAGCCTGGAGCTTGCTTCAGATTCTGTGTTTCCCTCTCTCTCTGCCCCTCCCCTGCTCATACTGAGTCTCTCTGTCTTTCTGTCTCTCAAAAATAAATAAAACATCAAAAAATAAAATGAAATAAAACCTGGGGGTGTGAGTGCCTGCCTGAACTTCCAGCCTATAGCTGAGCAGATGGATGATGTGGACAGCACCCTCCTCTGTCTCCCTCCCTCTTGTCTGGTAAAGAGATAAACTGCTGGGCTTTTCTGCTGAAAGAGGGGCCTCTTGGCTCCCTGGCTGGTACTCGTTCTGGAATGTACCAGTAAGCACAGGTGATATGTTAGCCTGGTTCCTCTGGGGAAGCCGAGTTCCTGGATGCACCTCAAGAACGGGCGTCCCTGGGGAGAGTGACACAGGAGCAGGGAGGGCCGGGCCAGCGGGTGTTACGGATCTGATCACCACTGTGGGCAGCTGGGCTCAGTCCACTGGGACCTGCTCAGGACCATGAAAAGCACGTTTCAGTTGTCATCTGAGACGGAGCGGGGAGTGTTTGTCGAGGGCGCCCCAGGAGCTGTTAGCTCCTCCCACCGCAGGAGTGCAGGCCCCAGGCCCCTCTACTGGCAAGTGTCAGAGGTGCCCGGGGCAGCTGAGGGGAGGCGCGGTCAGGCTCGCGGTCAGGCTCACGGTCAGGCTTTCCGTGTGACTCTGACTGGTGGGGGGCACGGCACCGAGCCAGTGGGAGAACACACGAGGCATCTGAGACAAGTGGCCAGTGTGTGGAGTCTGCTTTGTCCCTCTGGGCACCAACCGAATGCAGACTGGGAATAGGTGTCCATGCCTGGCCCTTTCCTTGGTGATCACTGACCCCAGGCTAAGCCCCAGGACTATGCTGCTGTCCTGTGAGAGGCCTGCGAGAGCCCAGGGGAGGGTCGAGCAGGGCAGGCCGGTGCTTCGGCTGCAGGTGGGGCCGGGCCCCTGGTCCCCCTGAAAACACTCCTGTCCAGTTCCTGCAAATCCCAGCCCTCTGCCCACACCAGGAAAGTGTGCCAGGAGGCCCTTGATAAGATCGTAAGTCTTCGAGGAATAATGGGCACGGCCTTAGACACCAGCTTTTCCGGCAGGCAGCTCCTTTTCAGCCCTCTCTGGATATCAGCCTCACCATCTCAGTCCCCCGAGGCCAGCCATCTGCCCAGGGATGAACCTTCTAGAGCCTGCGGCCCTGGCAGGGAGTAAGAAGCTCACACAGCACTTGAAGCCTCCATTGGGCTCTGGAGAAGTAGTGGACAATGAAAAGTGACAGGTGCCCTGAGAGCCTGAACCGGCTAGGCTAGGAGGTGGGATGAAGAGGCAGGGAGGTGTAGACCAACCTGGATCTGTGCTGTGCAAACTTGAGCAAGGAACCTAACCTCTCTGAACCTCAGTTTTCTAAGTAGTGTAATTATACCGATTTCACGGAGCTATTGTGAGGGGTCAGCGGGTGAAAGCATTTCAAGTGGAAGTCACAGTATTCATGCCCACCAGCCCACTCTAAAAGCAGGGGATTGGGCTAGTTGCCAGATGGCCTCTGAGGCACTGTTCTAGTATTCAGTGAGCGTAAAGACTTCTAGATTTTGTAAGTAGCGGGAAGGGGAAAGTGCCTCTGGGCGAGGGGCAGTGTGAGCTGAAGCAGAGAGGCTGAAAGAGCGTCACCTGTTATAGTTTTCTATGGCCTTGTGACACATTGCTACAAACTTAGTGGCTTAAAGTGTATTTATTTATTTTGAGAGAGAAAGAGAGAAAGAGAAAGAGAGGGAAGGGGGGAGAGAGAGGGAGAGAGAGAATCCCAAACACTCTGCCAGCGCAGAGCCTGACATGGGCTTGAACTCATGAAACCCTGAGATCATGACCTGAGCTGAAACCAAGAGCTGGATGCTCAACCAACTGAGTCCTCAGGTGCCCCCAAACTTAGTGGCTTAAAAACAAGACCTGCTTATTGCCTCGCTGTTCTAGAAGTCAGAAGTTCAGCTCAGTAAATCATGATACTGAAATCACAGCGTCAGCCACGCTGAGTTCTCGTCGGGAGCACGGGGGACAATGTCGGCTCCCAGCCTCACTGGCTCTAGGCAGGATTTACTTGCCTGTGGTTGTAGAGCTGAGGTTCCCTTCCTCCTTGCTGGTCATTGGCCAGGGATCGCTCTCAGTTCCCGGGAGGCTGCCTGCGTTCCTTGTACATGTTCCTCCTTCAACCTGGCAGTAGTGCGTGTAGTCTTTCTCATGCTTGGTGTCTGTCTCTACTCCCACCCAGATTTCAGGGGCTCATGGGATTGGAGGAGGCCTCCTGAATAGTCTCCCTATCATACAGTCTGCTGACTTGGAATTTAATTATATTTGCAAATATATTATTTTTTTTGCAAATTATATATTTGCAATAATATATATTTGCAATAAAATATTTATTTTATTTATAATTTTATTTATATTTATATATAAAAAATAATATTTATTTGCAATAAAAATATATTGCAAATTATATTTGCTCCTTCCCAGGAGCACGTAGATTAGTGTTTGATTGAGTAACTGGGGGAAGGTATACTCCCAGAACCCTCTTAGGGTCTGCCTACCACACATGGCATATGGCCCGGAGAAGGACTAGTGTAAGAGGGGGTCATGGGCAACCACAGGAGTAGGAGGGGTAAGGTGGGCGTTGGTGTTAGGATGGATGTAAGCCCACTGTAAGCCTTGGAAGGCAGGGGGAGGAAGGGGCTTGGGACATCCCCACCCTCACCTCTGACTGTGGCGCTGCCCCACTAGGCATGCTTCTCCCAATCGGAGCAGACCCCCTGCAGACCCGCTGACACCCTGGCCTCCACACCTGGGTTCCCTCGCTCTGATGACGGAACCCTGGCCTGGAACTTTGGACTCTTCCCTCTGGGCCAGGTGGACATACCCAAGAGCTGCCAGGCTGCTGAGCTCAGGAGCCCAGAGCAAGCCTTGCGCAGCCCCTCTGTAGCTGGCCTGGGGTCCCAGGGAGGCTCGGTCCCCAGGCAGCGGCCAATGAAACCTGAGCTAGGAAGTCACTGAGGAATGTGTGTGTCCACACGGCCTGCTCTTCTTCCTTACCAACACTGACCTTTGTAAAGGCTGGCGGGGGTCTGGAGGAGTCCACATTCACGATCTCACCAGCATTTCTGGATGCCAGAGGACCATTCCTTTCCCTGTCTTGGATATATTACAATAGGAAACGCAACCAACCCTTGATAATTGGCGAATAATTGTGTTCTAAAAAAGTTCTCAGCCATCCAAGGTTTTGAAATTCAAATGTTCCTTTAAACATACCAGGGCCTTGCCTTTACCATCAATAGTCACTTTGTAGATGCTTGTGACCCCCTGTGGTCCCAGAGTCCTCTGTGTATCTCCTGGTCTTCTCTGTGTATCTCTTGGTTTGAGAGCCTTCTACTAGTTCCGGCGATGAAACCACGTATGGGTTGGGCTTCCTCCAGCTGAACGGACTCCTCCAAGGAAAGCACCCATCTTCAGATGATGAAAGGGACATGAGATAAGCCTTAAAGCCCCTTCCTATCTGGTGTAGAGCCTGTCTGAAGGAAGGAGAACGTCTCTGATGGGAAGGGACCCAGAGATGAGAAAGGTTCCTGCTCTCCCCACTTCCGGTGGGGCTGGCGGGAGCTTCGGGAGATGAGAGTGGGCAGTGGGGGTGTCCTTGCGGGCCTGGGCCGCTGCAGTGGCTGGGTCCGTCCAATCTGGTTAGGAAGGACAGCAGTATTCTTGGCAGACTTCAGCGGGTATCCCTGGAATGCCTGTCACAGCATGCCAGGCCGCCACAGAGAGAGGGCCCCAGGGCTAACGAGAGAGTCAAGCCTGTGGAGGGAGGCCAGACAGCGTCCGTGCCTGGTCCGTGCCCTTCCTGACCACCACCAGGCCTCTCATGTCCCGTCACTCATAGTCCTTACAGACTGAGCACAGTGTGCCCTGGTGGCCGCATCCTAACAAGGCTGCAAGGTTGTGTTTACAGCTTAAGGCCTAGAGGCTTGACCTGCTTTAGAGAAGAGTGTGGTGTCCAAAGAGTGTGGTGTCTTGTATGTATGTATGTATTTTGAGAGGGTGGGGAGGGGCAGAGAGAGGGAAGGAGAGAACCCTAAGCAGGCTCTGAGCTGTCAGCACAGAGCCCGATGCAGGGCTTGAACTCACGAACTGTGAGATCATGATCTGAGCCAAAATCAAGAGTCGGGCACCCAACCAACTGAGCCACCTGGTGCCCCTAGGAGGAGACATTTTCTTGGAGGACCCAGGCCACTTAGAGGGTTTGGGACTGGGGACATCCTCGTGCTTGGGTCAGGGACATCAAAGCCTGTGGTCTGTCTCATTCTGCTTTGCGGTAGATGTTGCTAATTTCAGTTGGGAAGTGGAGCTTGGGTCCGTCCTCTGCCTTGTCCCAGGTGGCAAGGTCCAGGTGTGGACTCACACCCAACATCACACAAGTTAATGTGTGGGCCAGTTAAGCAAGTTACCTGCCTTCTGTGGGCATCAGTTTCCCTAGGTGTACAAGGGGAGTTGCAGCATATTCTTCACACAGCCGGCACCCCACTGACTTCTCAGGGATGTCGGGAGGCCAAGGTGCTGTGATGGATGAGAGAATGTTCCGGAAGCAGGGAGTAGTTCTCAAGGGGGGCGTCATCCCGCCTCTAGCTGCATCTCACAGAGCCCGCTGTTCTGTCTCCTGCAGCCCCAACACTGCCCCTGAGCTGGAGGGATGGAGAATTCCTCCGCCGCGTCAGCCTCGTCTGAGGCTGGGAGCAGCCGCTCCCAGGAGATCGAGGAGCTGGAGCGTTTCATCGACAGCTACGTGCTCGAGTACCAGGTGCAGGGGCTGCTGGCCGACAAGACGGAGGGGGACGGCGAGAGCGAGCAGACCCAGTCCCACATCTCCCAGGTGAGCGCTGGGTAGGTGCGGGGGCCTTGGCAGACTCGAATGGGGTTCCAGATCCAGGCAGCATGGATGGCCCCAGGCAGCGGAGCATGGGGTCCAGGCAGGAAGCCCCTCTGCTCCACCTCTACTCCATCCCACCGGGCTGGGTGGCTGGGCCAGACTCGCGATTCATTGAACACATGGTTAGAGAGCACCTGACATGTGCTCGGTACCATTCCCTGCCCTCCCCAAGCTTATGTTCGAGAAGAGATCTGGAGGTTGTAGCTTCCAGAATACACACCACATGAGACTATAGCTTGTGACCATTCTCTCCGATCTCAAATACAGGCAATTGTTGGTGGGCAAAGAACTGAGTCTCATGCAGTGAGTCTCACACCCTGGGGTCTCTGTTGGCCTTGGGTGGAAAGTGGACTCAGCTGACTGTGGGCTAAGATTTGGAAATCTCGAGTTCTCGAGAATAAATGTGAGTCATGAAGACTAATGGCTGCATCACATGCGTCTTTCCTCAACACCGTAAATTCCTGGTAGATGTTTGTTCAAGAGTTGGTTCCAGATTTGCTTCTAGCTGCCTGTGTGACGTCTGGCAAACTCCTCCACTTCCCTGAGCCTTGGTTTTTCTTATCTGGTAAATGGGCATTATCCTACTTCCTGAGGAATGTTGGAAGGCCAAAGGTGATAAGAGGTGAAAAAGCTACAGGGAAGCAGCATGTCTCCTGCATAAGGAGACACGAAGGTGTTTCTTCTCCTCTTCAGGGTCTGGGTCTTAGGTGTCCACCTCTTACACTCATTGTCCCACCTCAAGCTGGGTCTCCTCTGACAAATAGAGGGGAACCACTTGGCTACCGTGCTTTGGAGAAAAGCCACTTGCAACTGGCTGGTTCACTGGGGGGAGGGGGGGCAGAAGACCCAGAACTTTCAGCCATGTAGAAAAAGCCAGAATAAACCTGGCACTCGGGCCCAGAGATCAACCTGAGACAGTCTGAGGTCATGGTGGTCCCACGTCGTATCCCCATGGAGACAGGAGAGAGAAAAATCGGCCCGAGAGAGAAGGTGGAAACGCGTGTGATGCTTTCCTTCATGTCCTTGAAGTTCTGAATCACAATCAGTAGAAGCTTCTAATGTGTCCATTCTTTGCTCTACAAGTGTGTATTGAGCCCCCAGCCTGTGCCTGGTTCTGTTCTAGGGCTGGGCGTCGGGAGGAAGCAAAAGAGGCATAAAGCTCTGTCCTCCTGGGACTTACATCCTCCGGGTGGGTGATAATCGCTGTGGAGAAAAATAAAGGAAGAAAAGGAAATGGGGAGTGATGGGGGTCAGGACGAGTTTGCAGTTTTAAATAGGATATCAGGAGACATGCCACCCAGGTAGGTGGAGGGGTGAGCTGCGCAGACATCTCAGGCAAAGGCCCTGCTGGGAGAGTGTTCCAAGGGGTGGCAAGGAGGCCAAGGCGTAGGGAAAGAGGGAGAGTCGGAGGGGATGAGTCAGGGAGACCATGGGGTCACATGGGCGAGCTGTGGGAGCACTGAGCCCTGGAGTCTGCCAACACGGAGAAAGCAGGGCTGGGAGGAAGAGCCAGCCAGAGAGCAGAAGGGGGAGTGGCAGCGAGGCGGAAGGAAGGCCAGGCAGGGTGGGGCGCAGGAAGCCCGGGAAGGTGTGTTCAAGGAGATGGGGGCGGGCGGGCTGACCCTGTGGACTGCGGCTACCAGACCAGGGGACAGGAAGACTGAGGATGACCTCCCCGAGCAATGGGGGGTTATGGAGCTCCTGAGTAGAGGGGTGACCATCAAGTGGTTGGGGCGAGCGTCAGGAGATGGGTTGGAGATGGGGAGGGTAATACAGGCCCTGAGTGTATTACAGGAGTTTTGCTGTAAAGGGGGGACATGTGTTACTTGGGGAAGTGAGGTCAAAACAGGAGCATTCACAACGTGTTGTGCATTGAGGGGAGTGGTCTGGGGCGGAGGGGAGGCTGGATGGAGCACCGACCTTGTAGATGAGAGGGCTTGGCCTTGGCTCCGGTCCCCAGCGGCTCACCCACAAGCACAGAGGGGGATTTCCAGGCTTTTGCAGCTTTGCTTCCAGAATGACAGCTGGTTGTGCAACACAGCTGTGAGTTTCTCCAGCCACTTTCAGCCACGAGGGCACAGGCGCAGGTGCTGGTGCAGAGTTACAACACCGAATTTAGCCAGGACTGGGGTCTCTCTGGGTGATGACAGTAGAGGGAGAGAAGGGCGAGGGAGTGAGGGAGTCAGGACAGTGACATTCCCTGACACTGAGCCAGGGAAGGACAGGAGTGAGAACCCAACACGGTGATAGATACTGAAGGGCGGTGGGTCAGTGGACTGGGGGCTGGGGTTCCTGGGGAGTCAGAGAATTGCTGGAATCCTGGCACTGGAAGGAGTTAGCAGAAAATGGAAGTGTCTGGGCATGGGTGTTTGGAGTCCGGGGCAGGAGGTGGGGTCGTTGGCCATGAAAGTCTGGGCACGAGCATGGGGACACTTGGGCAGAGGAGAGATCAGGAGGAGGGGGAGCTGATGGCTGGGCACAGGAGCCATGGTCACTGACATCAGCATCATCAAGAAAGGCAGGTTCCCGAGAAGGTGACAGTGATCCAGGAGCAAAGCCTTCAAGAAGAACAGGGACTGAGGTGGGGGTGAGCGACCTGGGGGCCTACAAGTGACTGCAAGGAGGAAGTGTCTTGTCTGATGATGTGTTAATTGTCAACCACGTTTATTGTGCAGTTAACAATATCATAATCAGGAGTGGAAGGGGCAGGGCGGTCTGACTAGACTGGAAATTTTCCAAGGGAAACGAGCCTCTTTGGGTCGTGTAGTGAAGGAAGGGGAGGAATTAGGTGAACCGACTCGCGCGTACCCGTGTAAGCATCCCAGAGTGGACTTCCCCAGAAGCAGGTCCTGTGGACGGGGCGCGGGGCTGGCCTGGCATGTGCTGCCTGTCCCCCCGCACTGTGCAGACTCAGGTGACCTCCAGCTCAGGTGACATCCTTCGGAGGCTCCTCCACGTGAAATAGGCTTTTATAAGGAGGCGTGTCCGAGGATGCCGTGAAGCTTCACCCCTGGGGGATACTTTACAAAATAGGAGAATTTCTGTTCCCAGAGCAGCGCTTAGGAGAGAATTCTGGAAGGGGGTCCCTCCTGCTGTCTCTGACCTCCCTGTGGTGATGGCTGAGCTCTCAAGATGCAGAGCAGATAGAGATGTGCGCTCACTCTGGGCCCAGCCCTTCCGGCTCCTGCTCCTGGGATAGGTCAGGACTGGCCATGCTTGGATGTCCCCATCTGCAGGGGCTTTGAAACAGATGTTTGTTGTGAAGCAGTCTGGAGGACACGGCTACTCGTAACATCTGGTGCCTTCCTTAGACTTCATGTGCTCTGATGGTCCCTGGAAGGATGCAAAACCCGGCAGGATCCCGGGGTCTGCCCGTGAGGCGCTGGCCCAGGAGGGACATTTTAATCCCACTCCCACCAAACCTGCTACTGTACACCCACAAACACAGCTGGGGTGTAGGCTCCAGAGGAAGGGGCAGCTGTGGACAACCCTAAGTGAGGCTGGGGTTAGATGTGTTTATACAACACACTTCTTGAAAAAATAAAGTCTCTGTTGACACAGCTTGATGGGAAGTCTTTCTACTAAAGCACTTTTGCTTGTTTTTATTTGCCCTGATGACTATTTTAAATGGAAGCCAATCCCCCCCCTACCCAAACCCTCAGAGAATGCCTCCATCTGCCTTTCTGAAGTGGTGTTTTGATGTTTCTGGAAGAGGAAGATTGTTAAGAATCTTGGAAATCTTGGGGCGCTTTGGTGGCTCAGTCAGTTAAGTGTCCAACTTCCGCTCAGGTCATGATCTCAGGGTTCGTGAGTTCGAGCCCCGCCTCAGGCTCTGCTGACAGCTCAGAGCCTGGAGCCTGCTTTGGATTCTGTGTTTCCATCTCTGTCTGCCCCACCCCTGCTCATGCTCTGTTTCTGTCTCTCTCTATAAAAAAAAAAAAAAAGAATCTTAGAAATCTTGAGAAAACTTGAGGGAGTGGAGAATAATGTTGCTTTTTAGTTGATGAGGTCATTTTTTTAGGATGAGAAATGACGGTTGACAGAAGAAAATATCTCACGATGCTCATACAGTTTTGTTCTCTCCACCCCTTCATTTTTTAAAAATTATTTTATTGTTTTTTTATTTTTGAGAGAGAGAGATAGAACATGAGGGGGGGAGAGGCAGAGAGAGAGGGAAACACAGAATCTGAAGCAGGCTCCCGGCTCCGAACTGTCAGCACAGAGCCCCACGTGGGGCTCAAACCCACGAACCGTGAGATCATAACCTGAGCCAAAGTCAGATGCTTAACCAACTGAGCCACCCAGGTGCTCCTTTCCCCACCCCTTCTTTAGCAACAACTAGGAAGAAGGATGGATGCATGGATAGATGCATGGGTGGATGCATGTGTGGTTAAACGAATGAATGGAGAGAGAGAGAGAAAGAGAGAGAGAGGGCCAGTAAGCTTCCTTTTCTTTAGGTGCATAAGCAAGAAAATGTTTGTTCTAAGTTTTCCAACACTTTGGGGTACCATATTTAAAATTACATACCCTTTCCCCCAACTACCATATACCTTTTCAGAAGTGTCTGCCCTCCAGTGGATTCCAAGTCCACAAAGTCACATCCTGACAGTTGTCCTCACTCTGTCCTTGGGAGAAGGGAGGATTATAATCCTATTCTGTGGGAGAGAAGATTGGGGTACAGAGGTGGGAAGGGATGAGACCACACTGTTTGGTGGTGGCTTCCCCACTTCTGGTTTCTTGCTGGTGCAGGCTGTCACTAACAGGCTGTTGGGTGGTTAAGATATATCTCCCCCTGTGGAATGAGAATTAGGACTCTAAATCTCATTGACCATTAGCCTTTTGTGGAAGAAATTAGGATGTTCCTGAGTGGGAAATGTTTGGTACTTCCTGAAATTAGTGGATGGTCTAGTGGATCATCATAAAGTTTCAAGGCAGTTTTTACAACTCTTGCCGCATATGGGCATCCCACGGGACACTTGGACAAATGTTGATGCACAAACCCCATGTAAAGTTCAGTTGAATGAGCAGGGGCTTGGGCATTGGCCTTCTTATAAGCTCCCCCTTGACTCTGAAGCTCTGCTGAGGCTGACCGCCATGACCACAGGGGGCAGCATGTCTGGCTCCCTTCCCCACCCTTCCATGGCCACCTGCTTTGACCTCCACTATTGGACGAATAGAATGTAGAGACATTGTAAAGAGTAGATACATTTAATGAAAGCATATTTCCAATAAATTCTGTTAACCGGTCAACTGAAGAACAAGTGAGGGTGAAGATAACTTCTTACGGTCCTTTTTGATGTTGTCAGGCACGTGGAGGTCCTGGGTTTTGTCTAAAATGCGAAGCGTCCTTACCAAGAGCGAGGCAACCATGCAGATGTGAAGAATGGGAGGCAAACATCAGATTGATGTGACATCTTTCACTCTTAGTGGTTTCCCTTCTCTTTCTCTTCATGTTTTTCCTTCATTCTGCCTTCCCCGTTTACTATTTCCTCATCTTCCTTTTATCCCATTTCTTTGTTTCCTCCTGTCCTTTGAATCCTCTCCCCTGCCTTCTACTCATAGGAGGAAGTGCTCAGTGGTGGACCACCTATGAAAAGCTTAACTGAAGTGAGTTTAAGGGGCATTGTGGGGTGTTTGAGCATGGGGGGGGGACTCATTTTAACAGCATACAATTCATTTTTAATTACACAAATACTGTATGCATACATTCTCATGGGACACAAGATTTCTAATATTAGCAATAGAATCTCCCTTAGCTACCACCTCATTCCACTGCCTGAAGAGTGAGTTAACTTCATCACTCTTTTTTAATGCTTTGACCTACATATACATAATATGACTTATAGAAATACATTATTTCAAAATAATAAATCTTAGCCAGTGACTATATTGTTCATTAACCTACATCTTTCACCTACCTCTAGGCCTTAGAGGTCTTTCCAGCCTTCTATACCTGCTGTGTTCTGCTTAATGGCTATACAGTAGTCCACAGTATGGATGTCCCATGCTTTAACATTCACCTATTGATAGGAGTTCAGGTTAACTTCTCGATTTCTCCCCAGAAATGTTAGGTACTTCAATGAGTAGTACTGAACTGTACTGAATGCGCATATAAAAGTGCTTATTTAGGTAGATGCCAAGAAGAAGCATCAATCTTAATAGCTATCCCCAGACTGTTTTCTACACTGGTCTGCTCTTCAAACCACCATCGGAGTATTGGGACAGATCATCTCTTGGCATCTTAATTTGAAGTTTCTTAATTTCTAGTGAGGTTGCTTTTAAACCTGATTACCAGCCATTTTTTAGTTAGTTAAAATTTTACTTTACTTTCAATATTTTTTAATGTTTATTTATTTTTGAGAGAGAGAGGGAAAGTGAGCATGAGTGGGAGAGGGGTGGGGGGGGTGCGGGACAGAGAATCCAAAGCGGGCTCTGCGCTGACTGCAGAGATCTCTATGCAGGGCCAGAACCCACGAACTGAACCGTGAGATCATGACCTGAGCCAAGTCAGACACTTAACCAGCTGAGCCATGCAGGCGCCCCTACAATTATATTTTACTTTTAAAGCGGCAATTGGAAAACTAGAGATAATCAGAAAACAGAGGAAGAAGCCCACCATAACTTGATGATAAAATCTAATGTCATTTTTGTGTATTATTTTTTCCTTTATATACCTTTTACGAAATTGACTTCTAGTGTACATGCATTTTTAGCCTACTTGTTTATTTAGCATGATCTCCTAGACTTCCTTTGTTGGCTTTTGGCATAAAGTATAATTGTTTAAACCTGCCCTTTTTCTGCCAGTCACTGTTGGCTAAATAGGGAAGTATAATTAGAGCTAACATTTGTTCGTTCAAGCCCTAGTTCGGTTGGGGATAAACTCAAGAACAGAATGGACCATAATCCTTACCTCCCCACCCCCAGCCCTTCTTTTCTAATGAGGAAAGACAGATGGCAGACAAGAGGGAAATAGGATGTTAGTAGGTATTACACACCTGGGTGGGGCAGGAGAGGGGGTAGTGCTGGGCCATCCCCGGTGGCTTACTTAGACTTCTGAGCAAAGATTTGAAGAAGGTGAGAGAATGAGCCCAACTGGGAATGCGATGGCCCAGCTCTGGCTGGGGAGGGTGCCCGCCTTGGAGGAACAGCCTGTGGGTGGGTCAGCTGGAGCAATATGAGCAAAGGGGAGTGTCCTGGAAGAGCCAGATCTTTCCTGCAGGGCTTTTTCCTCCCTGCTGAGGATTCTGGCCTTTTCTCTAGTGAGACTGGGAGGTGCTAGGGGGTTTTGAGCAGAGGGTGGGCATGGTGTGACTGGTTAAATAGGATCACTCTGGATGCTGTGTGGAGAATAGGCTATGGCGAGGGACTGGCAGTGGGGAGTGGTCAGGAAAGGAGACAGGGAGGCCAGGAAGCCATTTGGTTGGTCCAGGCAAGACGTGATGGTGACTCGGAGCAGTGGGGTCATCATGCAGGTAGTAAGAAGTGGTCAGATTCTTATTATACTTTAAAGGTACAGATAACATGATTTTTTTAAAGTTTATTTATTTTGAGAGAGGGACAGAGAGAGAGAGAGAGAGCACACAAGCAGGAGGAGAGGCAGAGAGAGAGAATCCCAAGCAGGCTCCATGCAGTCAGTGCAGAGCCCGATGCGGGCTCGAACTCATGAACCGTGAGATCATGACCTGAGCCAAAATCAAGACTAGGACACCTAACCTATTGAGCTATCCAGGTGCCCCAATAATGTCATTTTTTAAATGAATAACCCTGAGGATGTTAGCCTGAGCAGATGGAAGGGTAGATTTTGTAGAAACGAGATATGGGGAACCCTAGAAGAGTAGCTTTGGAGAACAAACATTGAGAGTTCAGTTTTGGGGCATGGAAGGTTTAACATAGCACTAATGTCTCAAGCAGGTAGATGTGGAAAGGTGGCGTTCAGAGGAGAGGAATGACCCTGAGACTTAACGTCTGTCAGTAGTAGCATATGGATGGCATTTTAGGTCAAGGGGGAGGGGCTTAGAGTAGAGGGTCCAATATTGAGCTCCGTGAGGCTGAGGAGATGAGCAGGAACTAACAAAGGATGCTCAAGGGTGTCCAAGTTACCTCACTTACTCTTCACAATGATTCTGTGAATGTATTTTTATTGTTGCCAACTTCTGGGGAAGGGGTGGACTGAGGCACAAAGAAATTGAACAAGCTGCCCAAGGTCACACAGCAAGTATATGGCCAGTCTGAGGCTTGAACCGGGTGGTCTCACTCCAGTTGCCGTACACTTAACCTCCCTACTGTTGGTAGAGTCTGTTCATTATTACAGGTGGGGGAATAAAGTGGCTCATCCAAGGTCATAGAATCACTCATAGAGCAGGAATAGGAACTCAAGATTCACTGCTTCAAGAACTCAAGCCCCTAATCACTACATTATGCTGCCTCTACAATGGGAAAATTGGGGACTTTTTTCTTTTTTTAAGATACTTGTTTTCTTTTCTTTCTTCCTGTCTCAGATCTCAGCCCCTGGACAGCACCTTCTCCCCCTTACATACAACGCTTTTCTAGATGGAGAGTGGGCTGCTAACCGTCTGTGCTCCCACTAACTCCCCTTTTTCTTTCTCTCCTGGTCAGTGAGCCCATGTGCCCAGAGTAAAGGAAGTAGTTGGACTTGCTTCTGACTTTGAGTAGCTCAGTCTTTAGACTGATGAGATTCGGCTCCTGGCTGTCCTATGCCTGAGCTCCGTGAGGAAGTCTTGTCCCCTTTCTGGGCATTGCCAGAAAGTAGTGGCTCCCACTTGACCTTCAAATTGCTCTCTGGGTGGTCCTTCCACGCCCTTGATTAAAAAGCCTTGGATAATGCTGACTTTTTAAATGAGTTTCCACTTTGAAGTAAATTCAGATATAAATAAAAATGGCAATAATACTACAAAGAATCCTTGTCTATCTTTCACCCAGAATAGCCAGTTGTTAATATTTTACAGCATTTGCTTTCTACCTCTTTCTCTTTCTATCACCCTGAGAGAAGAGAGAAGGAGAGAGAGAGAGAGAGAGAGAGAGAAGAGGGAGGTAGGGAGAGAGAGAGATTCTATAAAGAGATTTTTTGATTTATTTGAGAGTAAGTTGCAGATTCCCTTTTATTCCTAAACATTTCAGTGTGTGTTTTCTAAGAACAAAGATATTCTCTTATATAATCATAGTCTAGGAAATAAACACTGAAATAGTATTATTATTTAATCTATAATTAATCTTCTATTTCACCAGTTTTCCCAATTATACACTTTATAGCAAAAAAAAATTTTAGATTCCTCAAAACTTAAACATAGAATTACCATGTGATCCAGCAATTCTACTTCTGGATATATAGTTATCCAGACATTGAAAGTAAGGACCTGCGCAGATACTTGCACCCCCATGTTCATAGCAGCGTTCTTCACAGCAGCCAAAAGGTGTAGCCAAGTGTCCGTCAGTAGATGAATGGATAAACAAAATGTGATCTATCCATACAACGAACTAGGATTGAGGCTCAAGGAAAAAAGGAAATCCTATGACATGCAACCTGGATGAATCTTGAGGACTTTATGTTTACAGAAAGAAACCAGGTACAACAGGACAAATACTATATGATTCCACTTCTGTGAGGCACTTAGACTAGTCAAGTCCACAGAGAGTGAAAGCAGAATGGGGAGCTGACAGTTAGCTAGGAGCAAGGGGGGCCTGGGGAGTTAGTGTTTGATGGGGACAGAGTTTCAGTTTGGGAGGATGACAAAGCTCTGGAGATGGATGGTGGTGACAGTTGCACAATGAGGTGAATGTACTTAATGCTGCTGAATTCTACTCTTAAAAAATGGTTAAAATGGTAAAATTTATGTTCTGTATATTTTACTACAATTTACAAAATTCTGGTTCAGTGTCTAATCCAAGATCACACATTACACTTAGTAGCCAACATTTTTATTGGCTCTTTGAATTAAAAGCTATTTATGCCTTTACTCATACTGCCACTTTTTGGCTGTGTCACCCTGAGTAAGTTATGCTGTGCCTCAGATTCCAGATTTGCAAAGTGGGCATGATAAACGTGCCTAGATCTCCATGAAGAGTAAGTGTTACTATGTGTAACATAGTAACATGTGTAACTTAGAACAGTGCCTAGATGTAAATGAAACCTTTATATATTCTGGCGAATTATTCTTGTTGTAGGTGCTGCAAATAGCCTCTCACTTGGCTTTCATTTTCATCTTGATTTCTTTTGTCACACAGAAGTTTTAGATTTTGATGCAGTTTAAAACTTGTCTCTTGGAGCCTAATCAACTTGGAAGGTGCTGTTGATGGATAGCGTGAGGCAGACCCGGCGTAGTTTTTCCTCAGTTTCCTCCATTTGTCTCCATCCCGGTGTTTACGATGATCTCTCCTTTCCCCTGCCTTGAAACACTATCCTTATCATTATAGAATCTATAGTCTAAATTCCCACTTGTACATCTGTTTGTTTATGGATGCGGTTTTACCAATTATCACTTTGACGGGAGTCAACTTGCCAGTTTGGTTCTAACCTGGTAATATTCTTGGGCATCGGGAAGTACTGTCCCTGGGGGGACTTTGTACCATTCAGAAGTGGGGTGGTTCACCTTTAGCACCCTCAGCCTCCCCCACTGTGCTCGATGGTTTCCCCTGTCTTTCACCAAGTCTGCTCCTAAAATACTGTCCCTCTTGGAGCGCAAATGACAGAGAACTGATTTTAAGTTTTTTTGTATTGTGAAATAATTGAAATGCACTGATACAAGCAAAGGATAATGGAATAAGCATCTCTTCTGATATAGAATAAACAACTGTACTCCTGTTTATGGAAACTTAACACTGTGCCACCTGTGTTTCCGCTTCCTAAAGTAAGAAATAAGTTATAGCAGCAACGGCGGGGGCCCCGTACCACCACTTGTGAATTGGATGTTCATTGTTTCCATTTATAAAAATTTCCCACTTTTCCTGCCTCTTCCGTGTTCAATGACCTTTTCAGAAGGACACCACTTCTTCCCGCAGAGGATTGGCTCCTAGCTGTAAACCAGCTTACCTTGAAGGAGACACGCTCTAGTGTTGGAATCAGGCATGGGGTGGGACAGATGAGAGTGCTTTGAAGTGAGGGCACTTGTCTGCATTCTGGAATCCTCTCCTACAGATAAAGGACAGGTTCAGGGAAGGTCTGTATCTGGAGATTAGATTTCTAGGCAATGGCTCAAAAAAGGTGAAGGGGAGGCAGGAGGTGGGGGCTGCAGACTAGGAGCATCCCAGCAGAGGTGGGGAGGAGCTTTGGAGTGGGGAAGGGAGAGTTCCCCATGCGGCTTTGACCGAGGAAGGAACCCTCATCCCAAATGGGCACCGGGCAGCAGCTCGCAGAGGAGAGGAGGTCCCTGGGGCTGCTGCGTGGTCAGGGATGGGAGGTGGGAGCTTCACAAACTCAGTGGGTACAGCTTTGTGCTATAGGTGCAGGGATTCACACTTAATCCCTCCACCCCCGGGGTCAGGAACGCTCCACACAGCTGTACCACAGCCTCCTCTCCAACAGCTTGGCCCCGGGACCGGCCTGCATCCATCACGGCTGGGTCTCTGGGGTGGGCTTCTGCACACTTTACCTTCTTGCCTTCGTTCAGAGATCAGCCCCTCTGCTTGCTGCCTCTCTGTACTGTGCCCTCGGATCCACTGCATTTCCGTCTCTGCGTCCACATTTCCCAGTGGAAACCTGAACGCTGGACTCTGGCCTCCTGACCTGCTTTCCCCCTGCCTCCCACCCGGGCTAGTTAGCCTTCCCTAACACGCCTCTGATGACGCCCTCCCCTAGCAGGGTCGCCCCCCTTCTGACCCTGTCTACCCAGAAAAGGTTTCTGCCGCCTGACCGGAGACTCGTGCTCGCTGCAGTCGGCCTCCGAGCCGGCCAGGGTTCCACCACCTGCGTCCACGCCCCGTCTCGCGCTTCTCCAGGAATCCGCATGTGCCCATTTTCCTGCCCTGCACCCACCCCCNCCCCCCCCCCCGCCAAGGGCACAGTCTTCCTTTGGACGTCTCCCTTCACCTGTAGGGGGAGACGCTTGTTACCCATCCCACACCCAGGAAATGCTTCTGGTTAAGGATGACTTTGACAAAGCAGAGCCGTCTCAGGGAGCTTGGAAGTGCCCCTGGAAAGCCTAACCGGGGGTGAGGCTGTATCTGGCAGCGCGTGAAGCCCCGGCCTTCTCTCCGCGTGCTTGGCAGGCGGGGCCTTGGAGGCTCCTTTCCCTGCCTTGCTGAGCCCAGGAGATGTGCCCATCCACGAGTCCTTGTTCTGTGAGGTGTCACCTCAGCGCTCTGCAGCTGAGGGCAAAGTGTTTGGGACATCTGGAAATGGGGACGGGAGGGGGAGACTTTCTGCGGGAGGCTGTCCTAGGATGGGATGAGGGGTCTCCCCAGCCAACAGTTGCTGCCTGTCTTGGCCACGCCCTACCCTGTCGGCTCCGCCCCGCCCAGGAAAGGAGGAACCACTGCAAGTATATAAAGGAGAGGGGTTGCTTTCATAGCAGTTTCGACATTTTATACAAATATATCCATGCATTTGTGTATTTGTATATATTATTCAAAAATACGTGTGTATATGTACATATAGGTATTACTTCTTATTCTGAAATAGAGCTGTAAAAATAGTATAGGGTCGGGGCGCCTGGGTGGCTCTGTCAGTTAAGCATCTGACGCCTGCTCAGGGCATGATCTCACAGTTCATGAGTTTGAGCCCCACATCAGGCTTGGGGTTGACAGCTCAGAGCCTGGAGCCTGCTTCCGATTCTGTGTCTCCCTCTCTCTCTCTCTCTGCATCTCCCCACTCACACTCTGTCTCTCTCTCAAAAATAAATAAACGTTAAAAATTTTTTAAAAATAGTATAGGGTGTTCCCATACCCCTGTCCAGCCTCCCATAATACGAACACCTTACATAACCATGGTGCCATAATGAGAACTAAGGACTTAACATTGGTATAATGAGACTGTAGACAGATTTCACCAGTTTTCCCACGAATGTCCTTTCTCTGTTCCAAGATCCAAACTGGTATCTAGCCATCAGGTCTCCTTATTCTCCTCCAGTCCGTGACACTTCCTGAGTCTTATGTCCAATGACCTTGACTTGAGGAGTGCTGGTTACTTACTTCATAGAAAGTTCATCTATTTGGGTTGCTTGATCCTTCCTACTGATTAGACTGAGGTGGTGCATTTTTTAAAAAATACTTTTAATGTTTATTTTTGAGAGAGAGACGTAGCATGAGTGGGGGAGGGGCAGAGAGAGGAGGAGACACAGAATCTGAAGCAGGCTCCAGCCTCTGAACTGTCAGCATAGAGCTTGACATGGGGCTCGAACCCACCAACCATGAGATCATGACCCGAACCAAAACCGGACACTTAACCGGCTGAGCCACCCAGGCACCCCAAGGTTGTCCATTTTTGACAAGAGCACCTCACAAGCAACGTTCCCTTTTCAGCGCATCATACTGGGATGTCCATGACAGCAATGTGCTTTGTGATGGGCAATGTGATCCCTCCTTCTCTTGGTTGTGGTGTCCGATGGATTTCTCATTTCCCTTCCTGTAATTAATTAATACATATAATATATTTATTATAACTAATAATGAATATAATTAATGAATATCTTGGGAGGAGGTGCTTTGAGATTGCAAATATCCAGAGAGAGAATTTAATCCAGGCAGTTGGTTACCCAGGTGACAAACGAGCTGAGAAACTAAATAACCCAGAGATCAGCAAGTGGCACTCCAGCCCTGAGGCAGAAAAGGAGGAGATGGTGTTGCCAGAGCCTAGGGGTCAGCGTCATGCACAGAAGGCCTATCTGGTGAGGTCTGAAGCCATGAAGGAGGCCCAGTCACTACTGGTAGTGCCACCTGAGACATAGAGAGAGGGGAGAAGTGCCTTGGTTTCTCCCTTTTTCCTATCTCCCAGTGGCTGATCCCAGATGGAAGCCAGCTGCCCCAGGAGGCTGGGAAGTGCTGTCTGCAGGGGTTAGCTCCTCTGCGATGCAGAATGGAGATGAGACAGACATGGGCGAGAGGGCACACTTGATTGGGAATGCTTCCCCGCCATTTTCCTTGAGCTGTGCCATCCAATACAATAACCGCTCGTCACATGTGTCTGAAGCACCTGAAATGTGGCTGGTGCAATCTGACACGTGCTCTGAGTAGATTTCAAAACCTTGGTATGGAAAGAAGAATATAAAAAATCTCATTAATAATGTTTGCTGTGAATTACCTGTTGATGTGACCATATTTTGCATATATTGAGATAAATGTAACATATTATTTAATTTAACCTTTCCTTTTCATTTTTTTTGAGAGAGAGAGAGAGCATGAGCACAAGTATGGGGCGGGAGGGCAAAGGGAGAGGGAGAGGGAGAGAGAGAATCTTAAGCAGGCTCTATACCCAGCACTGAATCCAACATGGGGCATGACCTTGAGATCATGACCTGAGCTGATCAAGAGTCAGAGGCTTAACCAACTGAGCCACCCCTGTGTCCCTAGCAGCTATATCTTAAAAAGGAAAAAGTTAAAAAAATAAATAAAAAAAAATGAAAAGGAAAAAGTTAGGGACACTTGGTTGGCTCAGTCAGTTAAGTGTTCCACTCTTGGTTTCGGCTCAGGTCATGATCTCATGGTGGTGGGATCCAGCTCTGCCTGTGTCAGGTTCCGTGCTGAGAGCGTGGAGCCTGCTTAGGATTCTCTCTCTCTCTCTCTCTCTCTCTCTCTCTCTCTCTCTCTCAGCCCTCTCACACTTAGGCATGCATGTACACACTCTCTTTCTCTCAACATAAATAAACATTAAAGAGAAATAAAATCTGGCTGCTAGACCATTTAAAATTTCATCTGAGACTCCTGTTTGTAGCTCTCATATTATTTCCTTTGGATAGCGCTGCTGTAGAGTACATTTGTACTGGCCTGTGTCATCAGCGCTATACCCATGCCCTTGACCCACAGTCAGGAGGGCATGGACAGCTAAGGTTTTACAAAACCGTGACTGCACTGGTCTTGAGCCATTCATGCTCACAGTTTTGAGCAAGTATGTCAAACAGAGATATTTGGCTCCTCTGCTTTTCATGTATCACACAGGGTCTACAAGGTCAATGTTCAACATTAACCTAAGAGGCTAATTTATGGTGTAACACAATAATAACAACACTACCAGATAGCCAGATGGCACCTTATAAAGGAAAACCTATACTGCTACTACTACTTCATATCTCTACAGCGTTTTTATAAGTTTATAGAAGTCCTTCATTTCAACTCTGTTGTCGCCCAGCCTCGCTGGCCCCATTTTGTAGATAACAAAATCAAGCCTGGGAGATCTACGGATTTCAGTGGCTCTCAGACTTCAGGCGTGTCAAAAGGCACAAGATCAGCCTCACCCTCATGGATTCAGAGGGTGGAGGGTGGGGCTTAGGAACCGCCTTGCAGCACGTTTCAGGGAATCTCTTACAAGTGGTTGTCAGACCACATTTTGGGGCACCCCAAGTGTCTGAACTCCTGAGGGGTGAGTGCCGGGACTGAGCTGGAGCTGGGTATATGGGAAGATCCACACCTATCTGCCTCACCTCTAGCTCTAACGTTGGCACTGTGCAGGGCTGGTGTGGCTAAAGCCAGCCAGGCAATCAGATGAGGTCCTTGTTGTTCAAAACGCAATTACCCTGTGTCATGTGTGGTTGACCCTGGAATGCATCTGGGTCTCCATCACTCCAGTGGGTTTAGGTGAAGGGGAGTAGCTTGGCCTGCCCCAAGCATACACCAGAAAGGGTCACCGCAAGGTGGCGTTTGGAGATGCCAACGTGGACCTGAGGGTAGGGAAGGATTTGCCACCGCAAATGGTCAAGAAGGATTTTATCCTGGCTCGACTGCCGAAGAGCAGGGCCAGACCTGGAGGGTCCAGACAGGGTGAGGATGAGCCTCTGTGTCCAGCCATCGCTGACCACCCATTTCTCCCCCGCAGTGGACAGCGGACTGCAGCGAACATCTGGACAGCAGCTGTTCCTTCTCTCGAGGGCGAGCGCCCGTGCAGCAGGTAGGGGACCCGCCCTGTGCTCCTTTGGGGGTTGTAGTGTTTTCCTGTCTGTCTGGGTTCCTGGGCTGGCTCATGATGGCTCTCCTAAGAGGTGGTGCTGAGGAGAGAGCAGGAAACAGGAGAGAGGAGGGTGCAGTCTGCTCTCTGGAAAGTTTTCCCTGAACCCCCAGCCCACAGTGAAGCACCCCCTCCTCAGAATCCATCGATTCCTGAGATTTTTTTTCTCGTCAGATATTTTCATCACTTGATGATGTTTGCATCAACATCTACGAACAACTGCAGGTCCATTGAGAGGAGAGTGCATAGGTGATATGTGGAATAGTATAATGAATGAACTTGGAGGCTCACATGGCAGCACTGGGGGGTAGATCCCACCAAGAGTTGGACCTCTAGGGTTATGGTGCTGGTCACTTGAGATCACTTCTGCTTCAGGTTTGCAGAGGACCCCGAGGGGCAGAATGTGGGGATAAGGTGTTAGCACCCTGTCTGTGTACACACACACACACACACACACACACACACACACACACACACACACACACCAGCCATCCAGGTTGCTGGAGCCCGCTGTTTCTCTCTGCTGCTTGCCTATGAGATCCCTGGGGAGGAGGGGGGGGGAGCCACACAGGCACGGGCTGTGCAGCCTGGAAGGAAGAGGCGGCAGCTCTGGTGAACCCCAGGCTCTGTGTACCCTTGGGTTATCCAGCCATCTTCGCTGTACCTCATGCCTACCTATGGGAAACCATGGGATTAGAGGCCGAGAAAAACATCCATCTGCAACCATCAGCTCAGCCCCACACTGTGCCTGTCCAGCCAGATATGGGGAGCCTCGATGGGCTCCTGCACTCACTGCTCTGAATTTCAAAGTAACTTCCTTCACACATTGCCCCAAGCCCCCTTGTTTGTGCTAGACTTCTGTCCCATGGCACCTGCTAAATCAACTCATCTATCTCTTCTGTCCTAAGGGAAGATGGTCAGTGGCCTCAGTTCTAGATCTTCCTTAGGTTGCAGAGCTTTGTACACCATGATGTGTGCAGATAGGTTCCTTCCCAGCTATAAGATGTTTATGTGTGTTTCATTGTTTCTTGGGTAGGAAGCTCTAAGGAGAACCCTGGGGAGGAAGCACGAGACCCAGGTTCCCCTATGTGCTCTGCCACAAACGTGGTGAAAGTCTTTTCATCCTCAACTTCCTCGTATAAAAATCAGGAAACTCAATAGCCTCTGAGGGTCCTTCGCTTCTCCATGCCATTTTGTTTTTTAAATTTTTTTTTTAATGTTTTTATTTATTTCTAGGAGAGAGAGAGAGAGACAGCGTGAGCAGGGGAGGGTCAGAGAGAGAGGGTCACAGACTGAAACAGGCTCCAGGCTCTGAGCTGGCAGTCAGCACAGAGCCTGATGCGGGGCTCGAACCCACGAACCGTGAGATCATGACCTAAGTGAAAGTCGGACGCTTAACCGACTAAGCCACCCAGGCGCCCCTTCTCCATGCCATTTTGTAACTGAGGTCCACGGAGGTGTAATGACCTGACCAAGCTGGGACTTGAACCTGGGGCTCTCACTATCCCCTCCCCCCATTTGGCTCTTTATCTTGCCTTACTCTAGCAGGTGTCTTTCTATGGAGAACTTTTGTCCTTGTCACTAGATTGCCAATGCTTGGTCAGGAACCCTGTGTTATCCTTGCTGAATCCCTAGGGCCTAAGTGCCCTAAGGCCTAGCACATCAGGAGCACCGTCTGCCAATGGCCTGTGGCACCTACATAAATTTTCCCCTAACTTTTCAGCGGCAGGGGTAGGCTGGGATCTGGGGACTCAAGGAACAGAGGGTCCCAGGGAAGACTTGAAGTTCTTAGATGGGGGACACAAACGGCTGATTAATGAGAGACCAAAAAGCTAGCTCTCTGTTATTTGGTCAGTAGGTGCTTGATTCTGGAATCTTCCGGATTCTTCCCTTTTTTCCCCTCTCTCCTGTATCACCTTTTCTGGGCCCCCTTTTGCCACCAGTTCCCTCTGGTCTAGTTCCCCTGTCACTCCCAACAGGATTCAGGGGGGCTGAGAATGGCTCATGCTCCCACTTGCCTCTGTCACCCCAAGCCTTCCTTTCATGGTCAGGTTCATGCCCCTGGAATATGGTGGGTGGGGAGTTGGCCAGACCACAGGCTGATGGAGCAGGGCTGGGGGCCAGTGGGAGGGAGCACTCTGGCACCACAAGCACCAGCTGACCCCCAATCCCACCTTTGGGGAGCAGCTTCGCAGTCACCTTGGAGTAAGCGGGGTTAGACAAGATGAAATGCAACTGAATTTAAAGAAGAAGCTGTAAAAGGCTCATGTTAGACTTTTCCTTCGCAGGTGGAACAGACGTAGGTTCGTTATGGAGGCAGAGCCCCAGGAAGGTGGAGATGGGGTCTGGTTAATACAAACCTACCTTACTTCCCTGATGCACCCAGAGGATGGGGCCATTTTGGGAGGGACCTCTTGCAAGTCATGGGGCTCTCGGCCCTGCCACCGCCCCCAAGTAGAGTCCCTCCATCTGATCATCTCAGAGGGAGGAAAGGGGAGGGGGAGAAGCCGAAGGGCAGCCAGGGCACTGAGACAACCATGGCCTTGGCCCCCTGTGCCTTGTATCTTGTGGGTAGTGGGGATCTTCTGGGGTGAAAGGGAAGGCTGCTTTGTGATGCGGCTTAGATCCAAGGAAACCCCCACCTGCCAGAGACTTCAGGGGTGTTTGTGGAGGGATTTCCCATAGATTTGTCAGCCAGGGAGTGTCTGTAGAGGCTTGGCGCTAAGCCCTGCGTGCACCTGAAATATGGCCCCTGCCTTTAAGGGCCTTACCATCTAGTTAGAAGGACAAGATACATCGTGTAAGGGACAAGGTATGCTCAGGACAGGGAGAGGTAGGTGTCCAAAGGGTGACCCGACCTCAGCTGTCACAGAGTTAAGGAACCTAAGTGGGGCGAGCAGGGAAGCTGGGATTGAGCCAAGCCCTCTGGATGGAAGGCCACGTTTTGTACCCTGGCGCTGTATGCATAGTAGGTGGAGGCAGGAGTCTGGCTGAAATAATGTCTTCTTGGTTCAGTGATGAAAGACCTGATGGACATTAGTGATTCACTTAATTTAGGGTACACACAGTAGAGTGGTATAAACAAGGTGGAGATTTCTCTCTCGCCACCAGCTTGGGTGGGCATTTGGGGTTGGCATGGCAGCTGGACGGTGTCAGGGCCGTCTCCCTCCTCATCACTATGCCTGCTCTAGAGTGTTGCCTTTGTCCCTGGCGACCCCTGCTGGCTCATGTCCATGCTCCTGCCAGCAGGAGCCCTGCCCTGAGCCCTGAGAGCTACTTCCCTCATGAAGTAGCCATCTTCTGATACCCTCACATAGAGAAATCAAAGCTGGACAGCATCTCTTAAGTGACTGCGTTACAAGGAAAGCCCTTACCTACACTGTCCTAAAGTAGCTCGCTGATGGAGGGGGAACCAGGAGCTGCCATTGAAGGGTGCGTTTTGCTGGGTGCAGCTCTGATGGGTACATGGGTACATCCTTCAAAGCTCCCTTCATCCTGGCCCACCAGGGGCAGGAGCACTGGCCCCATGAGCCCACTCACTGTTCTCATTGCCCCCTTTCATCCAAGCAGGCACCCTCACTCAAATTCATGTTACAGTCAAGCTGTTCCACATACATTTGCCTATCCCGTCAGGCAGCCGGTCAACCTTGAGATGAGTGCTAGGGCTCCCTCTACATCTTTGACCGCCCCTGGCCCGGGGCTTTACACATAGTAGTCACTCAGTTAAGATTCCTGAGACTGCACTGAGTTGGCCCAGGCCCAGTCCACGCAGTCAGTCCCTGGTGGGCCCTGTTCTTCTGGCCACACCAGTTTTGCTGTTTCTAAGGTCTTTGGGATGGTAGGGGAAGATCTGCTACCCCACGCTCACCCATGGGGGAGAATTTCAGGAGGAAACTAAAGGTACTTGAAGATTGGGGTGGCTGGCTAAGTGAGCATTCCACCTTGGCCACATGGGCCCAGGAAAGTGGGGTCAGAAGGAGGATGCTGAGATTCTGCATTCTGCCCAGGAAGCTCTGGGTGGTGGGTCACAAATCGTGTCCTGAATGTATAGCCCAGGTGTAGGCACCATTTGGGGATTAGCCATGCACTGAGATTATATTTTGTCATTTCAATGAATGCAAGGAGGAGATGGGAAAAACCATTGTCTTCTTTGACCCTTTTTAGAGGCACAAAGTGGGGGTAGCCTAGGGTGGGTTAGGTTCCATGAGATGGGAGGCAGGGGCTCAGAGGAGAATGGGCTACAGATAGTCCTGAAGAAGCTTACCCAACTGCCTGCAATTGGGATTTGGCTGTATTTGGGGTTATTTTACATCCTGGCAGCCTCTTTCCAAGAGACCTCGTCCATCACCTAGTCACGGAGTTAGGAAGTTGCAATCATTTCCAGCTTTTCACTGTAGTAGGGGAATCATTGTGGAGATGATTTGCAGGAAAGTAGCTGGTATGAGAGACTGCAACCCCGTGCATTTAGAAAATGTCTCAAGGTACCAGTGTGGGATTTAGCATTCAGGGAAGAAAGCCAAAGGCATATGAGAGGTTGTATGAGGTCAGGAGCTAGCAACTCTTCTCTGTCTGCACAGAAGTGCCAAGGAAAGAAAATGAATGTGTACATCAGAGCCTTTCATTAGTCCTTGAGAAGGACTTCCTGACTGAAGAATTTATCAGCCCGTGGTGTTGGCTGTTGAACAAGGTGATGAAATCTTCACTGGGATCCTAATGGGCACATCTCCTTATCAGGAAGGTTCACGCCGAGCCCTGGGAAAGATGTGGGTGTGTTAGAAGTGAGGTCTTTGAGTCCTGGCAGTTGGCCTGGGATCCCACATTCCCTGGAATGATGAGAGAAGGGCAAGGGCACTTTCTCTGTCTCATAGCACATTGGAGCCTCAGGAAGGAGTGCAAAGAGCCTTTGTCCCAAGGGCCAGGAGAACCAGATGTTGAGCCAGGTGTGGCACACATTTCCATGCCTCTTCTGCGAAACAATAGACTTCTCTGAACCTCTCTGGAAATCTCTTTCATTGTTCCTGGGTCTCCAGAAAAGAGCAACTGGATACAAATAGCTGCTAAAAGTAGCAGCAAGTCTGGCTTTTCCTGATTTCTCCACTGTTCCCTTACTCTCCCTAATACCTGTTCCAACCTGTGCCTAGGTTTATTCTAGGTGCCAACATTGCCTCTGATCCAAGTGACGGCCAGTAGTAGGCAGAGATGAGCCTCTAAAACACAGCTTACCTCTGACCCACGGAAAAGGGGAGAAGGAATTTTCTCCCAGTTTTCTTGCTGCCCTCTATTAATTCTAGTATTTGGCCCAGTGCCACTTAAACTCATTAGTACAAATGAAAGCTTAGTAGAAGTGCCCAGATTTTTACTCAGCTTCTGTGGATATTTAAGAAATATATTCATGGCACTGCTCTCTATTTAGTATTTCTTGAGTATCTGCTGGGATCTTGGAGGACACATATAAACTGGAGCCTTTGGGCTCACTGCCTGTCTATACAGTTGAGGCCAGTTAACATGGAACAGGCTGAGGGCACCCAGTGAAGTGCCTCAAAGATGCAACCTGACCACAGATCGTGCAGTCATTCCAAAGAGTGGTCCTGTTGGTCTCTGTAAGTAGAAAGATGCTTCGCAGGACATGGGACATGATCTGTGCCCTCAGGAACGGTTAGGATGTGTGACCAGACAGAAGGGAGGAGAAAAGAGGGTGAGGGAGACAAGAAATGGTGTTCGCAAGTTGGGTGTAATGTTGGGGTGTCAGGGCAGCAGGAGAAAGCACACCTTGAGTGGGCGGATTGTGTTGGGTGTTACAGGCGTGGTAGGAATGAGCGCGGTGGATGTGGACGTGTCTGTGTGCTCAGCTGAGATGCCGGAACTGCTGTCCACCCCTGCCTCTCTTGTGTACCTTCTCTATCTTCTATTTTCTCTCCATTCCATACAGGTAAAGCTCTGTCCCTTCATATCAATCAGGATAGCCTAGGTAATGCTGCGGTGACAACCTATTCTCAGTAACTTTGAACAACCCATTCAGGACCCAGCCTGATGGGGCAGTTGCCGTTTTCCCCAGTCACTGTGATGGACGGAAAAGGACCCCTGGAGAGCCTTGCACTGACAAGTCCACATTCCAACCTAGATGTGATACACATTACTCCCCCTCCTTGTTTGTTGCCCAGACCTGGTCACATGGCCCTACCCAACCATAAGCACCATGAAAAATATCATCCCACTGTGTACCCAGAATGGGGGAAACCAGAGCTATCTGGCGACAGGCTCGAGTGATTATCACATGCCCCACCTCTAGTAGAAGCTCTCTGGGAGCTAGGGCTGACCTCTTCCTCCCACATCAAATCCAGAGCTAAGCAGGTCTCCCTGGAACCCTAGAGACCACTGGCTCTCAGATAGACAATGAGCTCAGAGGTCACCTGATCCACGCTCCCGCCCCGCAGTGCGGGAATGCCCTCATGCGGCTGTTGAGCTGCTAGATGTTTCCTGAAATGGGGAGCTCACTACTTCAAAAGGCATCTCAGAATGTTGTTAGGCAGCTCCATTGAGTACAATGTTCCTCTTTTTTTTTTTTTAATGTTTTTTATCTTGAGAGGAAAAAAGAGAGAGAGCATGTGAGCATGCATATGCTAATGAGGGAGGGGTAGAGAGAGAGAGAGAAAGAGAGAATCCCAACCAGGCTTCTCGAGGTCAACGCAGAGCCCGACTCAGGGCTCAGTCTCACGAACCATGAGATCATGCCCTCAGCCCAAATCAAAGCCAAACGTTTAACCAGCCGAGCCACCCAGGTGCCCCTACAATGTTTTTCTTTGATTCAGCTGCAAACCATCTTCTCATAACTCCAGCCGATGGTTTTAGTTTTGCTCCCTTTGCCCATTGCTGTTTTAGTCTCTCCCGCAGCAGTCCAGCGTGGCCAGTCTGCCTTTTAAGCTAAATGTATTCATTCCTGCAACTGTTTCCCTTTGTCATGGTTTAGTTGCTTCATTCCTCTGTTTAATTATCCGTTCTTTCATGCATTGATCCAATCTGCATGTTGTCACGGAGGGCTGCCCGTGTGCCCGGCAGCTTGCTGGGAGGTCGGAAGCAGGATGGTGAAGCTGACGGGCACAGTCTCTCTTTACACAGAGGTTAGAGAGAAGACAGGCGCTTACCCCGCAGTGCTGAGATGTCTGGGACTTGACACAATGGTTCTTAGGTCCCGTCCCATCCTGGGTTACTCTCCTGGGAGCACTATAACTATGATTCTTCCTAAAAAGCCTCCCCGAACTGAACACGGTCCTGCTGGCATGATCTGATTCTGCAAACTCTGGTGCTCCCAGCATGTGAGCCTCTATTTTCCAGAAGATATCACCTATCCCTGTTCTTGAGGAGCCTTCTAGCTCCAGCTTATCTGGGGGAACTAGGATACAACACTTAAAACAGTATCGATGGTTGACTTGGAGGGAAAACAGTCAGCATCCATGGAGCCCCTGATATAAACAGTATGAGCCATGTGGCCTACTGTCTGTCCTCAGGGAACCTGGAGTCTGCTTAGAGAAATAAGACTTTCTCTAGTGTGAAAGCAACAGTCCAGAGCAGCATGTGAATACAGGAAGAGTAGGGCTGGTATCTGCAGAGGTGCTTGCAGCTGGCAGAGGAGATCACATACACGGATACACAGGCAAGAGGGAGGAGGCGCCATGCTGTCATGGTAACAGCACTGGCCTGGGAGCCAGGAGACGTGAGTCCTAGCTTCCATCTCTGACTTACAATTGGGCCATAGGTAAGACAAGTCACCTTGCAGTAGCCTGTTTGCCTCTTAAAAACAAGATGACCTAGACGTAAGGGCATCAAAATATATTGTTAAAAATACAGACCTAGATTTCTGCTTTGGGGAAGATGGAGTATATATTCTTTTCTGTAGTCCTCCTGTTAAATACAACTAGGATCCTGGAGTATGAAGATTCTGAAAGGTAGAGATAAGAAAGCAGACCAGCTAGAGTTTGGGGGACCCGAGCAAGGATATAGTGGTGACTTCCCTGGGTTTCCTTTTTGTCTCTAACATCCCAGACTTGAGGCTGAAAAGGGAGGTAACCAGGAAATGAAAGTGGACACAGATCTTTTTTAAAGTACCAATGGGAAAGTCTGTTGTCTCTACGCAAAGGTCCAGGCAAAGATATTTTCTCTCAAGATAGAAAAGTTTTAGGAGCACCTGGGTGGTTCAGTTGGTTGAGCGTCCAACTCTTGGTTTCAGCTCAGGTCATGATCTTACAGTTTTGTGAGTTTGAAGCCCCCATTGGGCTCTGTTCTGACAGTGTAGGGTCTGCTTGGGATTCTCTGTCTCCCTCTCTCTCTGCCCCTCCCCCACTCACACTGTCTCTTACTCAAAAATAAATAAATAGACTTAAAAGAAGAAGAGAAAAGTTTTAGATAATTACTGCTCTACTCCAGCCAGATAGCACAGAACAAAGTTTAGCCCCACCCTCACCCACGCCAGCAAAGAATCTAGACTGCCACTCTCACTGGGTTGTAATGAGCCCTCCCACCCTCCACTGGGGTGGTGTCAGAGAAGGCCAGGCAGGCAGCTGGGACTTTCATACCTGCCAGCTTATACGAAGGGTCCCTCACAACCCCCATAGTATTAGGGGAGGCCATGTGGGGGCCTGGACTTCCACCCCAATTCAGCAATATTGAGACACCCCTCCTCTCCCTGCTGGGTTGTGTCGGAGTGAGTTCTATTAGAGAGTTGAGACTTCCAGTGTTGCACAGTAGTAATGAGGCCACCCCCATGGCAGGGTCACTGAGGACTCTGGAGTCCTGGAATTCCCACCTCCATGACAACAGATGCTCCCCTGGACTTCAACCTACACTGGGAGACATGAGGCTATGTGCCCCATCTTTTAGCTGCCAAAGTGGTATCACAAAAGGCCAGTGAACACAGAAGATTTAAATATGATTCAGTCTCATAAGATAACATGAAAGTGTCCTCATTGCAACAAAAAATCATTTGTCCTACTAAGAGGACCAGAGATATGTCACACTAAATGGGAAAAGACAATCAGTAAATGTCAACACTGAGATGAGAAATTGGACTTATCAAAATTAAACAGGAAAAATCCTGTTTAGAGGATGAGGAGACAAATTACAGAAACTTTTGGAAAACATGTATCTGACAAAGGACCAGTACCCAGAATATATAAAGAACTCCCCACACTCAACGTTTAAAACAATATACTTAGAAAATAGACAAAAGACATGAAGAGACATTTTTCCCTGAAGAGAGAAGATGTACAGATGGCAAAGAAGCACACAAAAAGATGTTCAACATCATTGCTGTAAGGGAAATGCAAATTAAAGCCACAATGAGAGATTTCACACCTATCAAAATAGCTAATTAAAATAAATATAGTGACAACACCGAATGCTGGTGAAGATACAGAGAAATCGGATCACTCATACATAGCCGGCGGAAGTGGAAAGTGGTACAGCCATTCTGGAAAACAGTTTGGCAGTTTCTTAAAAAACTAAACCTGCAAGTACCATATGATCCAGTCGTTTTACTCCCGGGTGTTTATCCCAGAGAAAGGAAAACTTATGTTCACACAAAAACCTGTACTCAAATGTTTATGGCAGCTCTATTCATAATAGCCCAAAACTAAACCACCCAGATGTCCTTCAACAGGTAAACAGTTAAAACAAGCTGTGGCACTCAGCAGTGAAAAGGAGTCCGCTACTGACACTTGCAGCAACCTGAGTGAATCTCCTGGGAATTATGCCGAGTGAAAAAAGCCAACCCTCCAAACTTACATAGTCTATAATTCCATATATATATGTGTATGTATGTATATATATATAATATTCTTGAAATGACAAGATGATAGAAATGAGGAACAGGTTAGCAGTTTCAGGGATTAAGGAAGGGATGGTGCAGGAAAAAGTGGGTGTGGTACAGAAGGGCAGCAGGTGGGAACCTCGTGCTGGTAGAAATGTTCTGCATCTTGACTGTATCAATGTCAATATCCTGGTCTTAATATTGAACTATACGTTTACAAGTTTCCACATGGGGGAAACAGTAAAGGGCACAGGGCATCTCTGTGCTATTCCTTACAGCTAGATATGAATCTACAAGTATCTAAAATAAAAAAAAAATTTTTTTAAGAACAGTAACTTTTGTCGCATCAAAAGCTTTCAGGGAAATCCTGTATGGAAAACAAAAGGGGCAAAACAGCTTGGGGGGGGGGGCAGGAGGAGGAAGAGCCCACCTGCTGTCTTCCACTCCATCTGTCCCATTGCTGTGGGAGCACCTCTGCAGAACCCCCTGGGTCATCCCTGGACCTGATGATCTCTAAGTTCCTTTCCTCCCTGGCCTTCTGTAGTTCTGAGTCTGGGCCTGGCAGGAAGAGAGAATCTCTGGGGACTGGGGAGCTTCGAGAAGGCCTCCCTATGAGGATGACATCCTTTCTCTTCATAAGAACATGCAGGGTGGACGACTGGGGACAGTTAAATGGGCCTGCATTATTTCAGCAGATGCCGAATAGGAAGGCAGCCAGAAGTGGCCTGTGGTGTTGCCCAGTGCAGGACAGGTTCACATAACATGGCCATTTAAATCTGAAAGCACAAACTTAGCCAACCAAGAGAGTGAGCAGAAAGGATTGGATTAGGAGAGGTATACTTGGTTACAGGCTTCAGTCGTTATTTCCCACCTCTCCCTTTGGGTCTTGATTTAAAGACAGTCAGGGTACAGGGTACCTGGGCGGCTCAGTTGGTTAAGTGTCTGACTTCAGCTCAGGTCATGATCTCACAGTTTGTGGGTTTAAGCCCTGCATTGTTGGATTCTGTGCTGATAGGTCAGAGCCTAGAGCCTGCTTCAGATTCTGTGTCTCCCTCTCTCTTTCTCTGCCCCTCCCATTCTCTCTCTCTCTCTCTCTCTCTCTCAAAAATAAAGAAACATTAAAAAATTAAAAAGAAAAAGAAAAACAGAGTTAGAGAGGGAAGGGCAGACAAACAGGAAAGTTTAATAATGAAAGGAATGGCTTTTGTGGCTCCTGAACTCTGCTCTGGTGACACCCAGGAGGCCCTCTGTGCTGGCCTCTGGTCTGCCTTTCTCTGCCTCAAAGACCCTTCTATTGTAGGGACATTAAAATATTGTGGGGGGGGAGGTCCATCATGGTCTTTCCCATCAGCATGTGGGGTGCTGTCCTTGGTGCTGAACACACAATCATACATGTGCACACACTCGCACACATGCACAGAGTTACTAGGACGGGACTGTCTCTCAAATTCTAGTTTCATTGGAGCCTGAGAGGAGTTTCGGACCCAGCCTGTTAGAAATCCCTGTTTGGGCCCAGGAGATGCTTTCTGGGGCCTTTGTTCTCAGTGTCTCATATTCTGCCTACTGTCCCTACCCCGACTGGGGAATCACTGATCCAGTCCAAGTGCTCATGGCACAGAGAAAGCAGCCTCAGTCCAAGAGGCTGAGTGACTCTCCTGAGCCCTCCAGGAAGCAGCTTGCAGGCCTAGAGTCCTGCTTTCCCCACTCTTAGTCCAAACCATGTCGGTACTTGCAGGAAGTTTCCCCAGAATCTCTGAGCTCCTCTGCTGTCTCCCCCAAAGCTAGCAACAGGGGTGGCATGTATCTTGTCACATGGTGCTTGACTACATGCCATCTTCCAGTGTTCTTTTTGTTTCTGTGACTCTTGTTTGGGCAGTAAGACCTGGGAGGGCCGGGATGACAGACAGCCTCAGGACTAGGCCCCTTCTGTGGGCCGAGGCATGGAAGTTGGGTGGGGTCCTTGGAGAGGAAGGAGAGAAGTTTTGTCCAAGTCCAAAGGGATGGCCCTCCTCATCATCTACACCTGGAACCTGTGTCCATGAAGTGAGACAGTTTGTCCACGTTAGAGTCAGCCTTGCTCTTGGCCCTCACAATGGACAGCATCTGCGGAAGAACATTCTGCACCAAGGAGGGAGATGTCCTGGGACTGTGAGCCCTCTGGGGAGCAGGGGCTGTCCTGCCTTTGTCTTCCTGGTGTCCAGCACTAGGCCCTGTGCAGGTGCTCCCAGACTGGGCTTTCACATGTGAGAAGCCAACACCAGAGGCTGGCCACCCCTGCCTCAGTGTCCCCTAGCACAGCTGACTTACAGCAGACAAGCTGAGGGAAATCCAGACTGACATGCCCCGGCTTCCTCTAGTTGGAACTTCACCTGTGACCCTCCTGGTAACGGAAGCAGTCCTTCTCCTCCTGTACGCTGCCCTAGCCAGTCAAGATTTGCTGAGTTCCTAAACCCATGTAGCGTGGAATTTTTGACACATACATACCCACACATGAGCACATAAATCACTCCACAGTTGCTCACTAATAAAGAAAACCCAGCAGCACAGAGGAGGGTTTATTTTCCCACTGCTCCTGACTTAGCATGTTTCTCTACTGTACAGTGAGCCACTCCCACCTTGTTTCACTCACTCAGGTACAGAGCTCCCCTCTCCATCTCTGTACATTCCAGCTCACACCCTTAGACTCCGTCTTACCTTCACTGCAGGTGATTTCTCCCTCCATCAGCACTATCTTCCCAAACATCGCCAGAGATGGACTCAGAGAACCCAAATGTCTGGAGGGGATGGATACCTGCATGGATATACTGCATTATAGCAAGCTGCAGTGAGGTCACAGTTAATTTGAATAATGTAAGCACCGGTGCAGCGGTGAAGAGCATAAACTCTGGGCCACACCATTGTATACATTCCCATCCTGGGAACGAGCTCTCTGAACACAGGCAAGTTCTCCTACCCTCAATTTTCTCATCAGTGAAATGGGGCTTCCTAGGGTTGTAACCAATGTGAAGTACTCAGAGGGTGCCCGGCCTTCAGTGAGTGGTGCATCAGCAATAGTTGGCTGTTGTCATTGCCGGAGTCCGGACTTCCTGAGCTGGGGGTAGCAGTGTCCGGCCTGGCTCTCAGGCGGCCCCAGTCTCTCTGCCCGTAGGCAGGCTGTTTCCATTTCTTCTTCCACATGGTTTAAAGTGCTCATTATCCCTTTGTGATCTGTTCTGAGAACAGCACGGTTCACACTGGCACGAGGCCCCCTAATTGCCAGGAAAAGGGCCTGTTGTGAATGATTCGGCAGCGTTTAAGTGCTAAAAATGATCCACTGTAAGCGCTGGTTGCTTCTGATTAGGCTTCTCAGAACCGTGGCCTTGCAGCAACCTGGGTGGCAGGGTCTGGGTGACCTCAGGGCTGGGGAGGGGAGGGGGCTCAGAGAAGAGCTCTAGTTACAGGAACTGGAAGATGTTCTTGAAGAAGCCAGTGCAGTTTTGTGGTGGGCTGTCAGTGCCTGGACACCCGAATCCTTGCTGAAGAATATTCAATGAACGATGCTGGGTCCCATGTCTAGGATGAGATGTGAGTGAGTAGAGGGCTACAACAAAAAGTGAAGCCAGGTTCCTAATGGAGAGGATGCAGAATAATTGAGAAAGAGTGTTAGAAAACCATTTCCCAAAGTAGGTTCTTTGGAACCCTAGTTCTGCAAAATTCTCTGTGGACTAAAAGGAAGGATGGGGTGGATTTCTGGCTAAAGGAGTTTGGGAAATACTGCCTGCTCTATTGCACCTACCTGAAGAGTCAGCATCCATCTAAGACCAATAACGTCACCGAGAAGTTTTGCATAAAGTAATTTATTTAACAATCATTTGGGACACCTGGATGACTCAGTCCGTTAAACATCCCACTTTTAATTTTGGCTCAGGTCATGATCTCACGGTTGTGGGCTTGAACTCCATGTCGGGCTCTGCACTGACAGTGCAGAGCCTGCTTGGGATTCTCTCTCTCCCTCTCTCTCTGCCCCTCCCCCCATCCTCTCTCCCCAAATAAGTAAACATTAAAAAAACAACAGTCTTTTAACTCAATGTGCCCCAGACATTTACAAGGGAGCCTTTTTGAACTTGTTTCTTCCTCACCAAACCGTTTGAACATCCAGTGTTTCTAAAAGTGTGTTCCATGGGCCACCCCAGCTGCACTAAATTTAACCTAGTGATGCTCCTCTCCCTGCGTGATTCTGATGCACATTGACATTTAAGAGCCAGTGGATTCGTGTTTCGAGAACACCACTGGGAAGCACAGCAGTCGAAGAGCTGGGGAGGTCTGGAAGTGCTGTGGGTTCCTGGGGCGCTAGCGGCAGTCGAGGAAATGCAGGTCTGCAGAGAGGACGGGCCGTGAGCTGGGTCCTATCAGAAGCAAAGACTGGGGTTGGGGAGGACATTTGTTTTCTATGAGTCTGGGTCCAAAGGGGAATACAAGCCTCTATCCTGGGGGGCTTGGCATGACCTCAGAGCCCTTCAAACTAACACCATGCGTTAGTAGTGTGCCTATAGAGGCCTTGGCTGCAGCCTGGGGACAAGCCAAGCGCTGGTCACCCTCTGCTCTGTCCTCTGCTCGTCCTTGCCTCTCATGCGGCTCCTCAGTGTGGGTAAGGGGTTGGGGTGGTTTGGACGGGGAGGTGGGTCTGGCTCCAGGTGTGAGATTCCAGAAGTCAGACTATAGTCTGCCTGTCTGTGGGTCTGTCCATCTGCAAGCCCATGCCCCTCTGTAATTTCTCTGTAATAATAAGAGTGTTTGTGGAACATGTGGCCTGCATGCACACACGTGTGCTGGGATAGATCAGGCTTGAGGACTGGTGCCCAGACCTCAAGAAAGGGGGACATCCGGACACTCTAATGGCTTTGACAGGACCTGAAGCCCCATGGTAAGGTGACCGCGTGGTCAGCTTGGAGGCCGCCAGCCCAGAGCTGGGTGCAGGGGATGGGCGTATGAAGCTCTTGGTTCCTGGTGGTCCAGTTTCACCGTCGCCGTCAGTGTGGCCCCTCCAGGCACTGCCTGGGCCACCACCTCGGCATTGACGAGAGACGGCAAAGGAAGGCTCAGCAGGTGAAGTTCTTCCCTCTCTGGACCAAGATTTGATGGAGATTGATTTTGCTTCCAACTGCCAGGCAATTTCTCCAGCCCCTGTTGAGAAATGGTTGCATGCCGTGATTATATGCCCCACACATTCTATTGCAACGAGCTCTGAGGAGACATCCTGAGTCTGTAAAATGTGCAGTTACGATGTCAAATAGAGCAATAATAAGTAGGTCATCCCCTGTGACCAAGACTTTCACTGTGAGCTTCTCCAGACTCACCCTCTCACCTGTCAGTGCGGTTACCTTCCTGTTCTCATTCAGCACACACAGGCCCCTCAGTCTCGGCTCCTCCAGCGGCCCCGGGGGGTCCTCACCCTTGCCAGGTGCCCTCACCTCCTCCAGGGCTGCTGAATGTCACAGCTGCAGGGGAACTGTCCACATGATTCTTTTCCTGGTTGTGACCTTCCTGTCCCTTTTTTGTGTCGTTCTCTCTCTGGCCCATGTTCCTCACTCTTGGTGCCCTGGAGTCCTAGGCAGTAAATCGATCTTTACACCCTAATCTGTGAATCAGTCCTTCAGACATGATAGCAGGAGGGTTGGGCCTCCCCCACTTACAGGAGAGAGTCCGGTTAATCAGTTGGCAGGTGTTGGAGGCGGACCTACTGTGTGCCTGACTTGGCCACTGTAGAGGCACAAGAAGAGAAGGTAGTCAAGGAGCTCACAGCCTACTTGGGATCATGGTGGAATCTTGAGGACATTTGGCTAGGCGGAGTCTTGTACGATTCTACCTGTGTGAGGTGCTCAGATTTGGGCAAATCACGAGAGAGAAAGTAGGGTGGTGGGGGCCAGGGGCCGGGGGAAGGGGCGATGGGAGTTAGTGTTCAGTGGGATCAGAGCTTCCCTTCTACGGGGTGAGAAGAGTTCCAGAGATGGATGGCAGTGATGGCTGAACTGTACACCTGAAAATGGTTAGGCTGGTAAATTTTATGTTATGTGCATTTTTATCAGAGTGGGGAAACTGGAAAAAGAAACAACTTACCAGGGAGATGTAACATTTTTATAAGGGAGTGATGACAAGTGATTCTCCCCTGAAGCTGAATCAGTAAGCACCAGAGTAGGTCAGGTATTTAAAGGGTCGGGGATCAGGGAGAGATACTTCGTCTTCCTCCTCTGAAGGACAATGAACTTCACTCTGGGTGAGGTCTCCGGCACGTGCTGCAGAAGAAGGATTTATTTATTCGTTTGAATTTTTTGTGTGTGTCTATTGACCTTTGCATTGAAGCGCTCTACCCACGGATAATGACGTTTGAGGTCTGGGAGGGGTGCTGTGAACACACCTCAAGAGGCCTTGGGGCTGTGCCCTCATGGGGGTTGATTGATAGAAGTGAGCCTCTTTAGTCACGTGCGATTTCAGAGTTGCATTGGAAGCCAGCCAGGCGCCAGGAGTTGGGATGGGGAGGGGGATGGGGCAACTCAAGGAGGGAGGGAGGGGGTGGTCCTGGAACATTAGGGGTCACCTGATTCGAGGACTGTAAATCATGCCATGATTGGCGAGTGATGTCTGCCACTGGCCGGAGAGGGAGTGGTGGCAGCATACTTGGGTCAGAAGGACTCAGTCTGCAGCAAACAGCTTTTCCCATTCAGAGAGCTCTTTATTTAAATCTCAAGCCCAGACTTCACTGAGGTCACAGGCTCATCGTGGCAAGAGGAAGACAGTGAAAGTTGATTGAAGCAAAAGTCAGTTCTGCAGACACTTCTTAGGCACTGAGTGTAGAGTCCTTGGGGGCCCAGAGAGGTGCCCGCCAGTCAGTGTCCCTGATCCAGCGCGGGAGAGGGGACACTATAAGCAGATGGAGCGAGAGCTGCCGCAGTCCACCTGCGTGGATGGCTAGTTTAGGGCAGAGCAAGGTCGCTGCAGTTGGGTGGTCACATGAGCCTTCCGGGGAAGCCAAACTTGGAAGGATGGAGCCTGTCTGCAGAGGGGCAGGAGAGGACCACGATGGGGCTGATCAGTCACTGTCAGTAACGAAAGGGATTGTGGGAACGCAGGACTGGACAGTGTGGGTAGGAAGCACAGAGCCGCCATGTGGCACCATATGGAGAGGTTATGGCCCTGAGTAAATGCCGTTGACTCACAATAGAAGATTGTGGGGCCTCTCAGGGCGTGGTGAGAGCAGAAAGTTTTGTCACTTAGAACTTAGGGCTTCCGGCTGGTGGTGCCACAGGCAGGGCCAGTCCTCTTATCGATGAGGTCTGAGGTCATGCACCCTCCCCTGTGTGCCCTCAGCCCCCCATTTACGGCTCTCCCTTTTCCCCACACCCCCTCTTTGTCTCCTGGTGTCTGAGAAGATCCAAGCGTTGGGCCCCTCTGCTGGGAGGCTGGGCCACTGTGCTCCCTTTCCTTCAGATTGATTAAAAGCTGGAACGCGCCCGCAAACTGCTCTCTCCCTGGAAACTAGGTTGGTTTCCACGTGAGCGGCTGGTGAGTCAGGCATGCTGAGTACGATGCGGGCAGGGAGGGGAGCATGCTTGCCGGCTCTGACCAACCTGAAGATGAGGAAAATCAAAGACAAATCCAATCCCCCAAATCACGGGGCTTCTCTGTCAGGCGCTGGTGTCTCTGGTTGTTGGGAGAGGCAGAAGTGGAGTCAGTGAACCTGGTTCAAGTTCATTTCTAGTCCACTGGGGCTTTGTTCAGCAGGCTCTGGGGTGATGTTGGCTGTGGTCTGCAGGAGTCGCCACCAAGGAAGATAGAAGGTGGGACTTTTCAGGGCTGGCTCCTGGGGAGGTGGACATTGGGAGGTCAGAGGCCAGCCTGAGCCGGCCTGGGCTGCTCTGTTTGCAGGATGCAGGAGACCTTACCCCTCAGGTGGACAGTGTGGCTGCGAGGACGTGAGAAGGTCCTGGGGTTGGCACAGGGGGTATCTGCTGACTGCAGGAGGAAGGGACATGACTGACCACCTTTGCAAAGGGAGTGTGTAGAGGGACAGGTGGTTGGTCGCCATGTTAGTTTGCTAGGGCTGCTCAATTCCACACTTCTGACCCGCACACTGGCTCAACCTAGTGAAAGGTATCATCAGTCCTACAATGCTGGAGTCCAGAAGTCTAAAATCAGGGGGTGGGGAGCCAGGATCCCTGTGAAGTCACCAAGGAAGGATCTGCTACATGCCTGTCTCCCAGCCCTCAGTGGCTCCTCGGCTTGTGGCAATGTGACTCCGATTTTCCGTGGCGTCCTCCTACTGAGTGTCTGTCTCCATGTCCAAATTTCTTCCTTTTATAATGAGAGCAGTCATATTGGACTAGGGCCCACCCATATGACCTCATCTTAACCAACTCCATCTGCAACGACCCTATTCCCAAATAAAGTCACTTTCTGAGGTACCAGGCGTTAGAACTTCAACATATGGATTGGAGGGGGGCCACAATTCAACCCCAGCAGGCACTGAGGAGCACTCATGGGGCCCATCGTAGGCCCTGGCTAGGACAGAGTGGGTGATGTTGGAGACCACCAACTCACCCCTGTGGCACCCCCAGACACTCTCTGGGCTGCTGTGCCCCCCTGTGCAAACCCAGAGGCCCTAAAGTTCCCCAGAATGCCCTGTTGGGTCCGGCCCTTCCCACACACTGTCCCCTTTTCCAGCATGACCCCTTCCCTGCTTTTCCCTCTGCTTGCCTCGCCTCCATGAATCCTTGCGTCCCCTGCTCGGGACGGGTCACCAGCAAAGTTGCTTGTGCTCTGGTCCCGTTATGGCCCCTTGAATCAGTGCACATATCACACTGTCTTGTCATTATTTATTACATGTGTGTCATTGCACACCTACCCTTCTTTGCAGGCAGGGCCTGTGACTCCCCCACTTCTGTGTCTTCGGTGTCTGCCTCGACTTAGGCCCATGGAAAGGTCTCAAAAAGAAGATCATCCAGGGTAGGAGCTAATGGACCTGAGAAGTGGCAGGTTTGGGGACAGATCAGTCCTCAAAACAAAGACTGGGGACACTGTCAGGAATCTAGGAGGGCCTAACACGCACGGGAAAAAAAACGTACATATCACGTGCATACAGCTCAGTGGGTTTTCACAAGCTGAACACATTTATGTAACCAGCACCCAGAGCAGGAAACAGGGCATTACCAGTCCCCCAGGACCCCCCTGGGTCCCGCTTCCTGAATTCTGTTTCCACAGCTGGTCTGTTGTTGAACTTTATATAAATTGAATCATAGAGTTGGTACTTTTCTTTGTATCTGGGTTCTTTTGTTCTTCTTTATGTTTTGGGGGCTTATTTATGCTGTTGTATGTCGTTTTAATTTGTTTATTCTCCCTGCTGTGCGATATTCCAGTATGTGAATGTGCCACAATTTACTGTCTGGTCAACTGCTGGGAAGCATTTACGTGGCTTCCAGTGGGATCTATTGTGAGTAGTGCTGCTCTGTACCCTTGTGCGCTTTGTACTGTAGGTGAATATCTGTGTGCATTTTGGTTGTGTTTATACCTGGGAGTGACGTCCTGGGTCATAAGGTGTGTACACAACCAGCTGTCCTGGAGGTGGAAGTATTGGTTTTAAAGAGTGCGATGATGAAAACAGGCTGGAGGGAAAACGAGGGATGGAGGGCATCAGAGGTAAGGCAAGTTGTTGGAGAATTTGGGGAGATTGTCAACCGAGGGGCAGAGAAGCCAAATTATAGAAACTGGATGAAATAAGGTGTTTTCTGTCTACGGGATGGATCGCGTAGGGGACATTGCAGGACAAAGACTGTAGCGGGGTTAACTTAGAGAATTTAATCACTGGTGTACCTTAGTCAATGGGGACTTCTCAGGGCCGCCTGATTTCAAGAAGTAGGGCTAACGCCAGTGGAAGTCAGCCTCCCAACACAGACCTGCCTGTGTGTCTGGGTTTCCGGAGCCTCTGCCTGGGAAGAAACCACTGCCATCGGGCTGGCAATGCTGGCAGCAGCTCATCAGTGTGGCAGGTTTGAAGAGAAAGCCATGGGCTGGGGGCAGCAGAAACTCCGGCTGTTTCTGTACCTGATAGCGTAGCTCTGTCAGCCACCAGCAAAGTGAGAACCTGAACTGGGGGGAATTGGAGGGGGGCAGGGGTCCTTGTGACTTACCCGGTACAATGGCCAGGATGCTCACTCCAGCGGCGCTCTCCAGCCTACTAGCTGCCCAGAATCACCAACCGAGGGGCTGCCTCTGCAGACCTCTCTGGGATTAGGCCTATGGCTGCGTGTTCTCCGTGTCCTGACCACGCAAATAATGCCCCCTTTTTTCATCCCGTCTCTTCCAGAACGGCAGCAAAGACAACTCTCTGGACATGCTGGGCACAGATATCTGGGCTGCCAACACCTTTGATTCCTTCAGGTAAGTTTTTCTTCCTCTTGTCTGTGGCGTATGCCTCTGGCTGGGACCCCAGGTTCATGTCCTTAGAGGAGCTCCATGGAGTCTTTGCAAGTTGCGTAAATGTTGAGTGTTCTTTGATCAAGAAGTGGAGAGAAACAGAGGGGGTGAGATAGAAAGGATACTGCTGCTGAGGAAGGAGGTCAGAGAGAGGGAGAAAGAGATCAAAGGAAAGAAAATGAGAGAGGAGACCATCCAAGAGAAAGAGAAGGAAGAGGAGGTAGAGAGGATTGAGGGGAAAGAGAAGACAGACACTAACAGTCTAACCACAGAGAGGGAGAGAAGGCAAAGCGATGGACTAGCGGCTGGAAAAGCAAAGGAGAATGGCACATGGCAGACACCAGGCAGCCCATGTTGCCAGAGACAGATGACTGTGGCTGCAAATACTCCCCCTCACCTGAGCTCACAGGGTTTGGAAGGGATGGCTGCAGAGAGGCCTGGGGGAAGGAAGGGTTGTCAGTGGCATAGTTTCTAGAAGGTTTCTGATGGGCTGGGTTGGAAGAACAGGTATGGGCCAAGGTTCCTCAGTCTGAGGAGATGGTGCCCCTGAAAGGTTTGCTAATGGGTGCCTACTGTATGTTCACTCCTCTGGGGAGTGACGGCTTGGGGCTATGTATGGCAGTAGCCCTTTAGCTGCACTCTGCCCCGGCCTTGGAGCTGGCCAACACTGGGCATGCTCCAGGCACAGCTGTGGCTCAGACTCAGGCTTTCCCAGGATGGAATCAGCCTGGTCTCCCGGGACTGGGGCTCTGTGGGACTCAACCTCCTGCCCCACCGACTTGCCTTGTCTGCCTCAGAGCTGCCTTGCCACCATTTTGAGCTGTTGTCAGAAGTTCTAGGGGCGCCTGGGTGGCTTAGTCGGTTAAGCGTCCGACTTTCGCTTAGGTCATGATCTCACGGTTCGTGGGTTCGAGCCCCGCGTCGGGCTCTGTGCTGACTGCCAGCTCGGAGCCTGGAGCCTATTTCAGTCTGTGACTCCCTCTCTCTCTGACCCTCCCCTGCTCACGCTCTCTCTCTCTCTAGAAATAAATAAAAAAAACCTTAAAAAAATTAAAAAAAAAAAAAAAGAAGTTCTAGTGACAGGTTTTTGGCCTCCTTTCTTTCCAGCCTTCCTGAAAGCAAACTCTGAAGTGGTTTAGGGGGTGCCGCTGGAGAGCAGGCATCAGACCAACACTTCTGTTTTATAGGCATGCATTATTGTACAGCAGGGTTGAGCCTCCTGCCCCGCTATTGGAACACAGAGCTGACACCGCCACCTCCATTCCGAGTGAGGGGTCTCTGTCGACCCTGCCCTCGGCTGGTGGGTGCCCTCCCCATCCTGCCCACCTCTTCATGAGGATGCTCCCTGCTGGGCTTGTGCCCTGTTGTCTGAGTCCATCAGTAATGGGGCTGGGCTCTCCTTGCCTCAGAGATTTCTCACCTTTTCTCGCCCTCTAGTGGTGCCACCTGGGACCTGCAGCCCGAAAAGCTGGACTTCACGCAGTTTCACCGGAAGCTGAGACACACGCCTAAGCCGACCTTGCCACACATCGACCGGGAAGGGTAAGGGTGACTAGAGGCTCTTACATAGGGGTATCCTGGGGCAGAGAGGGGCCCGCTCCTGCTGCCCTAAGACGGGCGGGCATCTCTGCTGCACTAAGAACACACAGGTGGTTGATGTCCAGAGAGGCTTTCCACCCAGAACTGTGCGCTCCCTGGCCTCTGCCTAGAACCCCTCCACCCTTCACTGCCCAGTCCTATCTGTCCTCACGGCCAGATCCTCTTCCTGACCACCTACCGTGGCTCTGCTTGTCAGTGACCTAGTGCAGTGGGTCCTCATATTTGATCAGGACCACTCGGAGACTTGTCAAAACAGCCTCAACACCCTGAACTCTGATTCAGGAGGCCTGGGGTGCGGCCTGAGAATGTGCATTACTAACAAGTTCCCCCAGGGGATCCAGGGACCCCACTTTGAGAACCACTGGTGTAGTGTTTGATTTTATACCGGGTTGTCTCATTGTCTTTTTATTTCATGTATCAATGTTACCTTTTTCTCTTAACGATGTGTCAGGGCCTGGACTGACCTCGGGACAGGAATATAACTGACACAGGGTTATGAGACAGATGGTTTATTTCTTCTTTTCTTTCTTAAAATAATTTTTCTTAACTTAGAGTCACATAACCATTAATAACACATTAACCATTTTTTAAAAATATATTTTTTTGATGTTTCTTTTTTTAAGTTTATTTTTGAGAAAGGGCATGTATGCATGTGAGTTCGAGCAGGGCAGGGGGGCTGAGAGAGAGGGAGAGATAGAATCCCAAGCAGGCTCCACGTTGCCAGCATGGAGCCCAACACGGGACTCAGTCTCACAAACCACAAGACCATGACCTGAGCCAAAACCAAGAGTCAGATGCTCAACCAACTGAGCCACCCTGGTGCCCCCACATTAACCATTTTAAAGTGTTCAATTTAGTGTCGTTTCATATTTTCATAATATTGTGTAACTACCACCTCTGTGTAGTTTCAAAACATTTTCAACAGCCCAGAATAAAATCCTTGTCCACTAAGCACTTACTCTCCACTTCCCTCTTATTCCTGGCACCCACCAATCTGCTTTCTGTTTCTGTGAATTAACCTCTTCCTGTTATTTATATAAGTGGTATCATAGGTGGCCTGTATCAACACTCCATTCCTTTTTGTGGCTGCATACTATTTCATCATGCGGGCCTATTATATTTGTCTATACATTCATCTGCTGATGGGCATTTGGGTTCTTTCCATGCTCCGGTGGTTGTGAATTATTCTGCTATGAACATTCGTGTACAAGTATTTGTTGAGTCCCCGTTTTCAATTCTTTTGGGCAGGTGCCTGGGAAATGGAATTGCTGAGTCACATGGTCCAATTCTGACACCATTTCTGATGTGTGTGGGGTTTTTTCCCAATGCCACCAAGCAGTTTTCTGATACCAGTGGAGTGTCCTGCAATTCAACTCCATGCTGACACCATCTACCTGGGAACAGCATCAGACCCCCTGGGTTGAGGGCTCAGTCCTACAAATTGCCCTCTCTCCCCATGGCAGATGCCAGTCCAAAGTCTACGCTGTCCCTTGTGCTTCAGACATCTGACTGTAGACTGGGGTTTCCAGCGACACCACCCCCCTGGGTTCTGTTAATTTGCTAGGGAGGCTGCAGAAGTCGGGAAAACATGGTACCCACTAGATTACTGGTGTATATAAAAGGATAGAACTCAGGAACAGCCAGATGGAAGAGATGCATCAGACAAGGGATGCGGGACGGTACCAAACTTCCATGCCGTCGCCAGAGTGCCACCCTTCTGGAATCTCCTATGCTCACCAACCCAGAAACTCCCCCAAACCCCTCCTTTGGGTTTTTTTTGGGGGAGGAGGCTTCATTACACAGGCATGAGTGAGCAAATCATTGGCCATTGGTGACTCTCTAGCCCCTCTCCCCTCCCTGGAGTTCAGAGTTGGGACTGAAAGTTCTAACCCTCCAACCTCATGGTTGAACCAGCCCCCTCCCTTGGATTCCCTAGGTGTTTTTTCAAAAGTTGCCTCATTAACAGAAGGCACCTTTATCTTCTGTCCTCACTTAAGAAATTCCAAGGATGAGGAGTTCTATACCAGGACTAGGGACAAAGACGAAATACATCTGGTATAAATCACAGTAGCACACATGGAAATTCCATGTTTCAAGTTTTAGTGGAGCTGCCAAACTCTTTCGCACAGAGGCTGAATATTTTGTATTCCCACCAGCGACACACAGGGCTTTTCCACATTTGTGCCAACATTTGTTGTTCTTCTTTTCTTTATTATACTGATGGCTTTTACTTTTCCTTCCAATCCCTTGCTGTCCACCCTCCCCTCCCATCACTTCAGATCTAAGCATAACTGATATTGTTGGTTGTATTAAACATCACTGCATCTCACCTGCTCCCCCATCCTACCCTGTGGGCACCCCTTCTCTGACCGCCCGGCTCCCACCAGCACAGAGTCATGAACAAACGCCCGGGGAGGGAGATCCTCTTGGCTCTATTGGAGAAATGCAGCTCAGACAGGCAGACTCACTTGCCCAAGAAGAGCCACAATTTAAGGCCTTCTGACGCCATCCAGTGCCCAGGTCGTCACACCAGAGTGTCTGTGAGTCAGTTTAACCCCCTTAAACTTTCACGCAAAATCATGTGTTTGTGTCTCTTTTTCTGGGGAGAGACCCATCACTTGCTTCCTACTCTCCCAGGGGACCCCAGCCTCTCACCACGGCTCCTTTTTCCATCGTCTGTCTGTGTGGGATCCACCCAAACTCCCGAGATCAGTTTTCCCTGGGCGGAGAGGGGAGATGGCCTTCAGCACGTGGAGGCCCCCTACCGGAATGAGAGCATAGGTCGGGACCTGGCCTCCCCAGGTTCCAAGGGGGTCCTGGGCGCAGCATCCAGTGGCCACCTTGTGGCTAAGGCAGGCACTATGTCACCCTCAGAGCCCAGCCGTGCTGGGGCTGGACTCTGCGTGCCAAGCCACTGCAGCATCCTCGGAAGCAGGGTACCACTCGGTTGCCAAGGCTTCCTGCAGCCCATGTTTCCATGGCGGGACAGAAATCAGAGAAGGCTGTTGCCTTGGCAACCTTGTCGGCAGCAGTGACTCAGCAGGTCTGTAGCAACCTTCTGCCCTCTGTACCTGTAGTCCTTCCAGAGAGCCCTGGAGCCCAGCAGGACGGGTCTCAGGCGACAGCAGCCCTCCTTGCACACAGCCCCCTGCTGCCCCCTGAGGATAAAACACCACGCCTATGCTGTGCTAGGCTGGTGTCTGGCATTTGCTTGGAGCTCAGGGCAGCTGGGAGTCCAGAAGAGGGCCTGGGGGGGGGGGGGGGGGGGGGGGCGGGAGCGGAGCAGGTAGCACACGGGACCTGGGGGAGAGGGTGTCCGCTGTTCCATTCAGCCCACAGGCGCCAGCTTTCTCCTCTCCCGCTGCCAAGGTGCATATGAAATACAGATGCAGGCCACTGGTACCTTCATAGGCCAGCCCGTACTTAAAAGGTGGTTGGATATTTCCAGGGATTTCTCCTTATCTGCAGCCCAGCACATCAAGAGGCTGGGGTGGGGGTCGAGGGTGGGGGCAGAGGGGGTGAGAACTCTCTTCTTCTCCCTCATGCCCCTCCCA
>NW_027532203.1:16433936-16448640 GCF_008692635.1 Crocuta crocuta | reverse complement strand
CCCCCAGCCCCACCCCCACCTCACTCCAGGGGCAGGACAGCTGACATCCCAGCCAGCAGCACACTTGGGCTTAGCTCCAGGCCATTGCCCTGCTGCCCTCTGCCCAGGGCATTCTCCAGGGTTCTCTGCTGAGCCAGCTCATGACCCACCTCCCTCCTTTTACCCCAGACCATTCTGGATGCTTCTGGACATTGTGGGCAGCACTCCTCTGGGTTCCTGTGCTGCCCTCTGTCGCCCTCTGAGGCCCAATCTATGTCTTGTTTTCACTGGGGTCAAGCCCAAGCCAGAGCCCATGCAGAAGTTCTTGTCAAATGGGGGCATAGACAGCGTCCTCCCGCCCTCCCCCACCCCAGTCTTGGTGGGTGATGCGACTACCCCACCTCCTCTGTCCCGAAGGCTTTCATAACCCTTATCTCATGCTGCCCCCTGCTGGTGGTCACTGCCTTGTCAGAGGAGCTTAGGACTTGCTTCCGAAGAGCTGGGAGTTGCAGACAGCAGGAGCCACAGCGGATTTATTTTCCATGACTCCCAGGGAGGTTGCCAGGGCCCAAAACACAGGAGATGCTCGGCAAACACAGAACAAATAAATACTCTGAAATTTGAGAGTTGCATTAATCCTGCAGCTGGAGAATGCTGCCGCCATCACGCTGGGCGGCCCTCACCATGCCTGGGTCCGGGATCGTAACAATGAGAGCAGTGATCACTAATCCGTCCTGGGCACCATTCCAAGTGCTTGCCTCATGTTATTGAAAACTCCCCGCAACCTAGGGAGGTAGGAGCATTATTATCTTCACTTGGACAGGAGGGGAAACTAGGAGGCGCAGAGAAATGAGCAACTTGCCTGAGCCTGGGTCAGCTCCAGAGTCTAGGCTCTGAATCCTTCCATGGGGCAGCAATAACAGTAGTAGCAGTAAAATAGTAGCAAAGCAGTAATAGTAGTAATACTAGTAAGATCGTTGTAAATAGTACTAGTACTAGCAGTAGTCATCCCAGTGCTACTAATATATTTATCTTATTATTTATTTTGTTATAATTTTATGTAATTATTACCCATATTTAGCATGATAGTATGTTTACCATTAAATATGGTACGTAAATATGGATGTATATATGGGGGGTGCTGGGTATGGTTCTACATGCTTAGCTACATTAACTACTTTAATCCTCCTACCACCTTATGATGTTGGACACTACAAATGATCCCCTTTTACAAATGGGAAAACTGAGGCCCAGAGAGGTCAAGTGACTTGCATCAGGTCACCCAGTTGCAGCCTGGCAGTCTGATTTCAGAGTCTGCCTAGTAAGGTGCAGACGTGGGTGTTTAATGGTGAATCGGGGCCCGCGTCTCTGGTCTGATGCTATGCCTGCCCACCGAGGGTGCAAAGACAGAGCGTTAGTATCCAAGTGGGCTTGCTGGACTGGCCCGGAGTCAGGCCGAGGAGGGAGAAACTCCTGCTGCAGGGCTGTGTGACCTCAAGAAGGCTGCTTGGTCTTTCTGTTCATTCATTGTCCCTTTGGTGCAATGGGGCAAGATGATGGGGTTTTGCAGGAGCTGTGACAGGTTTTGGGGTGCTCATCAACAAGGAGCCTAACGTCTTTGCTGGAAGGGTCAAGGGGAGTTTTGGTACCTCTGTCACCTCCCTGGGGTCCGGATGTCACCTTAGTGCCCCTTGCCTCTGGACTGCTCCCAGAACACCAACCTGCACGCGGTCCTTTGTTCTGGGGGGCCTGTGTTGCTGGGCCTGGGGAAGGAAGCTGTGCTTCTCCAGAGCCATCTGCTCTGGGTGGACAGGCTGGCCTGCAGGCCTCAGGAGGCCATCCCTGCTCTTCCTGCTCACCGGGCTGGGGTAGGATGCGGGAACGTGTCGACTTTTCAGTGCCTCTCTGTCTTTTCTGGCCCAGGTGTGGAAAAGGGAAGCTGGAAGACGGGGACGGGATCAACCTGAATGACATCGAGAAGGTCCTCCCGGCCTGGCAGGTAGGTGCAAAAGGAGAGTCTCCAACCCCCCAGCCGGGTCCTGACCTTCAGCCCGGGCACAGCCTGTGCGCCCCTTTGGCACCTTCCTCCAGCAGGATGTGACTGCATGTACTGCAGGGGGAGGTGGGCAGGGGTGAGTACCCACCAAGGTCCAAGGTGTCCCATCGTGATGTGGGGCGGGGGGGCGGCCGCTCTTGGCAATGCTCAGGTGGCGGGCCTGACATCCCCCAAGGGTGAAATGGGGCCGTGCTCTGCCAACTCAGCGCACTTGGAAGTTTTTTGTCCCTTGACCTGAAATCTCTGCGGTGTGGCATCCCGCGGGGTGTTCCTGGGACGGGCAGGGCTACCAGGGATGCCAGTATGGCCAAGGCTATTTTTAGTCTTCTGGAAAGTGGAGTTGTCCTCCGGGCCCCCAGGTGTCTGCTGTGCTGGCTGAGTTTGTCATTGACGGGGCTCCTTTCCCTGGATTGAGCCAGGCTCCAAGACAATAGGGCTCACTCAGCCAAGAGACAGCAAATCTGGGTCTCTAGATGCTTCTGGTGCTGGTCTTTGGGCAGAAACAGTGGGAATCTAGCTGCATCCGGGTATGGGGGCGGGGCCTGCCGCTGCAGAGTGAGAGTCGCTCTCCTATGTGACAGAGCCTGACCTGCCAGGGACTTGCCACCACACTCACCACGCCACCCTGTCCTTCTCTCTACCGAACCTCATGCCATTTCATCTGCACCCATTCTTCTCTTCCCGCTCCCTCTGCACTCGCCTCATTTTGTGGGCTCAGTGTTCATGCCTCGGGCCCACTAACGAAACACAATCGAATGTAAAGTCAAGGTCTCGGCAATCTGAAGAGGAAATTGCCTCTGGCTGGTTTTACTTTGTTTCTTCCACTTGGGATTTATTGAGTTTCTTGGATATGTAAGTTTATGGTTTTCATCAGATTTGGAAAATTTTTAGCCACTGTCTCCTCCCACCGCTGAGATTCCAATTATGCGTCTACTGGGCTTTTTCATATTTTCCCATGACTCACTAAACTCTGCCTATTTTTTTTTTTAAGTCTTTCTTCTCTGTTTCATTTTGGATCTTTCCATTGCTATGTCTTCAGGTTCACTAGTCTTTTCTTGCAATGTCTATCCCACTGTTAATCTTGTCCAGTGTATTTTTCATTTCGGATGTTGTCTTGTTCATATCTAGAAGTTCAGTTTGGATCTTTTTTTCCTCTCTCTTGCATTTTTCTCTTCTTCATGTTCCTGCTTTCCCTTATCTCCTTGAACATATAGAATCTATGTATAATGACTTTTGTAAGGTCCTTCTGTACTAATTCTGTCACCCATGTCATTTCAGTGTCAATACTAATTAACTTTTCTCTGGATATAGGTCATATTTTTCTTTGTATACCTGGTGATTTTATATTAGATGCCAGGTATTAGGAATTTTACATTGTTAGAAGTCTGATTTTTATTGGTATCCATTTAAATATTTGAGGCATTTCTCTGCAACACAGTTAAGTTACTTCAGAACAGTTTGATCTTTTCAAGGCTTGCTTTTAAAGCCTTGGCGGGGGGGAAGGACTTTAGTTTTGATCCACTACTGAGTCAATACCCTTCTGAGATTGCTACCAAGAACCCTGTGTATTAGGAGATGTTTCTTCCTCATCTGCTGGTAACACAAACTATTTCTAGCCTTGTATGATCTCGGGGGATCGTTCCATCTATTACTTTCAGAAAGTTTTCTACTAGCTCTGGAAGTTTCCTCATGCACTTGCACAAATTAGTGTTTGGCCAAAGACTTGAGGGTCTGCAGTTTTCTGGATTTCTCTTCTCTGGGGTTCTGCCTTGCAAAGTCTAGTTGCCTTGGACCTGAATTTTAAACTCTGTCCCCTTAACTCACTGAGACCACTAGGCTCTCTATGTGTTAAGACTGGAAACCCTCTTCCAGGCACCAGACTGGGGCATACACAGGACTCACCTCCTTACAGAGGGAAATGTGGGACTTTATGGTGGAGAAACCTGGCAGAGCCTAATTTGACCCTGTGACTGAGGTTAACATCATTAGCCACAGGATGGGTAGACACTATGTTCTGTCTGATGTGCCGCATGGAGAAAACCCACCAGCATTCCTGGGGTTTTTCTGCTAAGAAAGCACAGCCTGAGTCTGGTCATAAGACAACAAATGTAAGGAGCACTCCCTGCAACTACTTGGATATGAAAGACAGGAAAAGACTGAGGAATCTTCCAGGTTGGAGGGGACTAAACAGATAGACTAAATGCAGTATGTGCTCCTCGCTGAGATCCTGGACCAGAAGACTTTGTCGGACGGTTGGAGAATGTGACTGGGGTCTGTGGGTGGGGCATTGGGGTTACCTGGGCATCAGTGTCCTGACTTGAAGGGCTGTATGATGGTTGTACAGGCAGGTGCCCTTGTCTTGGAGAGATATACATTAGAGTATTTGAAGGCTATGAAGCTTCATGTCTGCAGCTTGTCCTCAAGTGTTTTGAAAAAGAAAAAAATAATGGGTATGTAGATGCATACATGTGATGAAGAGGAAACGTGGAGAGTAGTAAGTCAGGGAATCTGAATGAGGAACATAGGGAAGTTCTTTGTACTGTGCCTACAACTTTTCCTGTAAGGAATTCATATCCTCAGTCACGGCGTATAGGTCAAAGGCGTGGCATATCAGTGCATGAAATATCCTCCGGGCTAGATCTATATTAAGTCATTACCGCTAATGTAAAGCTAGCTTTGGTGCAAAAGATAGAAGGGTGAAGTACTCAGAAATTACTACTTATTGCTCCATTCCTAAATGTTTATGGCATTCATTACTGATAGAAAGACTATATTTGAGAGACATAGATCCAGGTGAGGGTCTCGATTCCCCTGCCCTAGGTGAGGTCTTGACCCCTTGATGGCCTTTGAGCCAGAAGTCTGTGGCGTCCTGGCTAGAAAGGTAACAGGTTTGACCATTTTTTCCTATTCGATGCCTGTCCCCTTGTCCCTGGGGAGCAGAGCAAAGCAGAGGGTGTTTCGTTCCCACTCAGAGACCAAGGAGGGCTGGGCCCCTGGCTGGCGGGGAGGCAGCAGAGCTCCAGGGTTAAGAGCTTAGTGTCTGGACCCCAGACATGGACCTTAGGGAATCCTGGCTCTGTCATTGACTCACCAAGGAATAGGGCTAGTTACTTACCCTCACTCTGCCTCAGTTTCCCCCTGTGTAAAATGAAGATAACGACAACATCTACCTCACAGGGTTGTTGCAAAAGATTGAGGATCTGAGTTCATGAGAAGCTTTGGGAAAAATACCTGGTGCATAGCAGGTGCTCCCTCCCTCTGACAGTGGACTCCCATAGCCTGAATAGGAGCGAGTAGAGGGGGCGGTTCCCTGTACCCCATCCCCACCCTGTGTACCTTTCCTAAGTGGCCTCCTAGGTAGTGGTGGTACAAAAAGGTTGCGCTAGAAGTCAGGAGAATCAAGCTGTGGACTTCTGCCCCAGAAGGGCTATGTGACCTCCCCTCTGAGGGCCACAGTTTACTCATCTTTAAAATGACTCAGTTGGACTAGATCACAGGTTTGTAAAGTGTGAAGCTCTTGAGGTTTTTCAGAGGTGGCCCAGGAATGTTACCAGGGATGGGCAGTGGTGGGGAGACTGGAGAAGCGGGCTCAGGGGCCACAACTTGGACTCATCCAGAATTCTGCTGGCATCTCTAAGCCAGCCTACTATGAATTGTTTCCTTTGAGGAAATGGTTCCACTGCATAACAAATTGTGCAAATCCTCAGGCCAAGGCTCCCCTCAGATTTCATATTCTAGGCTTTCTCTCTTTCTCCCAGGAACAATAAACCAGCAAGCACCCTGGTTCTCCAGGGCGACTTGTGACACTTAAGCTCTCAAGGTCTGCGGCCAGTGGAGGTCTTTAGCCCTTGCTCGTCTCCATTTCTATGTGGATCCACACGGCAGTAGCGCTTTGATTCTCATGTGCACACGTGCCACTCTGAATCAGCTTTGCCCCCAGAAAACTATCAGCAGATAAGTCCCTAACCCACGGTATTGAACCTTGGCTGCATATCCAATCCGCTTGGGAATTACATCTACATTCTGGCCCTTCCTAGACCCACTGCCTGCATTATCTACCGCTGCATAATAAATAGCTCAACATCTAGCAGCTTAAAAAACGCACACTGAGGGGCATCTAGGGGGTGGCTCAGTCAGTTAAGCATCCAACTTTCACTCAGGTCATCATCTCATGGTTCGTGGGTTTGAGCCCTGCCTCGGGCTCTGTGCTGACAGCTGAGGGCCTGGAGACTGCTTCAGATTCTGTGTCTCCCTCTCTCTCTGCCCCTCCCCTGCTCACACTCTGTCTCTCTCTCTCTCTCTTTCAGAAAATAAAAGGAATTAACACACACACACATACACACACACACACTGATTACCACACGTACTTTCAGAGGGCCAGCAATTTGGGGGCAGCTTGTCTGGGGTGCTGGCTCAGGGTCTCCCCTGGACTTGTAGTCAGGCTAATGGCCAGGGCTGTGGCCACATGAAGGCCTGACTGTGGCTGGAGGGCCTTCTTCCGTCAGGGCCCCCTTGCATGGCTCCTTCACTTCTACCTTGGTTGTTAGCAAAAGGCTTCAGTTCCTTGCCACATGGACCTCTTCATAAATTGCTCGAGTGTCCCCTCACACTGACAGTTGGCTTGCTCCAAAGCAAGTGATCTGAGAGAGAGAATGAGAACGGGTGAGAAGGGAGAGCATCCAACACAGAAGTCCCGATCTTTTATAATGTAATCTCAGAAATAACATGCTATCACGCTGCCACATGCCATATGTTGGTTGCACATGCCAGCGCAGAAGGGACCACGCGAAGGTGTGACTCTCAGGAGGCAGGGATCACCAGGGTACGGCTGGTGACCACACTCCCGGATCATACCCAGGAATCTGTATTTTTTCAAGCATAACAGCACACTGCACTATTATCAGAATTATCGATTAGAGTTGAGATCCTAGTTATAGCTGGTAATGCTCATGACTTGACCTCTTCTTGGATGTTCGTATTTCATATGGGCACCATTAGGACAAGGCTGAAAGTCTTCCTAATCCCCAAGCAGAGCTCTGCTGGTAGAATCTGAGACCCTAGGAGAGCACGTTGGGGTGATTTTTCTGAGTTTTCCTAGTGTTCTTCAAAGCGCCTCACGGACAGGGCTGGATGGTTGAGTCGTCCATCTTTGGGTCCTCAGGGTCGCTATTGGCATCTGGGGTGGACAAATCTTAAATGGATGAGACCACTCAATGCAATGTAGGCTATCCAGTGTTGCTAGCCTCAGACACTGCATGCTCGTCACTGGGGAGGGATAACCAGCCACGTGATCACCAAAAATATTTCCAAATACACCGAGGAGACACTGTGCACTTGGCTGAAGTCCACTGAAGGGGAGAGAAAGCCCCCCTATAGCCTAGTGACCCCCAGCTGTCCCACAGCATCTTGGGCCCGAGCAAAGAAGAATGGGCTTCCTACACTGTTTTTGACGACAGTCAGAGTTTGAGGAATAGAAGGAAACCTACATTTGTCACCCGCAGTTAGTTAACTTTATCGGCAGTTGAGTAGTTAACTTCAATAGTTAACCTTATCTGAAGTTCCGCTTTCCTCGGTCTGTTACCCGAGGTCAGCTCTGGCTCTGGCCGGGAGCAAATGATCCTCCTGCTGTGTAGTCAGAAGGACAGCGGTCCCAGGGCCTGCGTCACTCCCCTCGCTCATGTCACCACCACGCAGGCGTCTTATCACCGCATGTCATCCCAGGGAGGGTGAGTATAGGATAGTGAGATATTTTGAGAGAGACCCCACATGCACATAACTTTATTACAGATGTTGTTATAATCATTCTATCTTGTTGCTCTTACTCTCTTACTGTGCCTAATTTGTAAATTAAACTGTATCATAGTGTGCATGCCCAGGAAAAAAAATATAGTGTGTGTGTGCGCATGCGCTCACACTTCAGTACTATCCAAGGTTTCAAGGCTTTATAAGTCATCTCTGGAGTCCTGGAATGTGTCCCCGGAGGAGGGGAGGGGACGACCTTCTTGCCTCCCTTCCTCACCGGGAGGAAAACAGGATGAAGGGAGAGACTGGCCTGCAGATCACTGCCCATCTGGCCTTCATTTCTTCCACCCCATGAGGAGACGCATTAGAGCTGCAGGCCGCTCTGTCTCTTCAGCATCTCCCCACACGGTAGAGGCCCGGGTACCTCCCTATACAAACCCCTTGTACATAGGAGCCTTTGTGACTTGTCCCAACCCACCTGGGACTTGCCCAGGTCAGAGTCCTCGTTCCTGTAGGGTGAGNCTGCTCCTGGAGCTGTTCTCTGGGACTTGAATGATGGCCGAGGACGGAGCAGAGCCCCCAAGGGCCCCCAGGCTTTAATGACTGTTGTAGATTTCCAGGAAGCTCTGGCCTGTCTCTCACTGGGAGTTGCACACGGGGTACTTGTCACCGTGAGTGGCCCTAGGTAGGAGTGCCCCAGTCAGGTCAGATTCTGACACCTGGGTATCTGGCCAAACTCCTCCAGTCAAAGCCAAGGACCCTATCCCTGATGACCCCACCTGGCTGTATTTCCACAGCAGGACCCTGGGGGACCCCTATGCTGGGACTGCTGGGACCATGTCCCTGGAGGCACTCAAGGGCCTGGGAGCAACAGGTGCCCACATCTTCTGGGTATAGTTCTTTACCCATAAAAGGCATTTCATCGGTTCATAAGGACTGATGCTGGTGATATTGACTGTCCCTAAGGCCTGCCTCCCTGGGGCGGGGGCTGGGGGGGTGGGTGATAGACAGCAGCCAGATCTTAGCGTCCGTGACCACCCAGCAGCCTCCAGGAGCTGCAGCTAGCATCGCTCCCCCACACTGCTGATTGGGGGAGGGCTGCTGGGGGCTCTGAGTGCGGCGACATGGATTTGGGGGATCATCCATCATCGTTCTAGGTGGTAAAGCCATAGGGCAGGGCAGAAGCTCACACAGTGGGACCTAGAATGGAGTCCTAGGGATCCCGCCTGCCTTTTGGGGCTCTCTGTTGGAAACTGTGTGAGGGTGGGATGGGGTATGCCGGCCCGCCATGTTGGCTGTGATGTGGTCTCTGCAGCGTGGCCCCAACTCAGGAGTGTCAGGAGGCCACGCAGGGACACTGGCTGCACTGACATCTGCTCCCACTAGGGGACACCAGCGCGCCGCTCCTCCGTGTGGTTTGCCTTCACAAGTCCCTTGTCCCAAGCAGCCAATGTGTCCTTGCGTCCTTATTGGTGCTCAACATGCAAAAATGTCAAAAACATGACGCAGGCCAGTGCTTAGGCCCTTCCTCCCCAGAACAAGGGAGGGGATGAGGTGGTAAAGGAGGTGGTCACACAGAGGTGTAGGGAAGTACCTGTGTGACTCCAATGTGGTCCTCTCTGAAAAGGCGTGACATTTCTCCGGGGGTCCTCCCCCGCCCCTCAGGCCCCTGGGAACACAGGCTGCTCCCAGGAAGGCACACTCCTTCAACCTCTATCAGCCACACAGACAGGGAGCGTGCCTTCCCATGGAGTGAGGGGTGCCAACAGCATTCCCCCCACACCAGGCATCTTGACTGGGGCCTGCCGGGGAGGCTCCCACTGGCGTGGGGTTGGGGCCCTACAAAGCCTTGGCTTCTGCCCTTGGAAGAACAGACGCTGGCAGTCTGCATGGAAGGGAAAGATGGAGCTCTATAATCCGAGCCAAGTTCAACTCAACTAAGTTCAATGTGAAAAGCAAGGGAATCAACTCTGAATAGACCCGAGATTACTGTCCAGACCCCACCCCAAGGCTCCTTCCCCCTGAGGTGTGGTAATGTGCTGAGCAGTTTCTCCTCAGCGTCTCCTCAGGTTATGGAGCACAGGGGACCCCACATCCTCAGGGCCCTGCAGAGATGCTGCCTCCCTGTTCCCCAGCCAGCCTGGGAGGCTTCCGTCTTCTACAAAACCCCAGTTGAAAGGCCTTGCTCTTGAATTATCCTACATCTCGCCCAAGCCTTTCTTTCCATTTGGACATAGTGTGATCGTTTTTCTTGAGCTCTGTCAGACAAACGTGCTGTCCGCTGCCTTTTGTCTGACAATAGGAACTGCATAACCCGACTTATTTCCCTTTTTGCCTTCCTGTTAGGAAATTTTGAAACTAAATTCTGTGTCTGTCTGCAGTTAATTATGAGCTCACTGTGACCTGGTCAGGTCCCCTGCTTTGATCCTCTGATGACTGGCCCGGTTGAGTGGTAGATAATGTAGAATCCCACCGTTGTGAGGTCGGCATGGCACGCGGCTGAAGAACGAGCGTTTATTTCTACATCAAGTGGGATTTCGGGCCTCACAGATGTGCCCATGTTTCTCCCTACTGAGGGGCCCAGCAGAGCCAGGAAAGGGGAAGTCAGAGTTCAGACCTCATGCGAGCGTCCAAGGTGATCCCTTCACGCAGGACCCAGAGAGGGAGGGGACAGGCCCGCTAAATTAGGAGTCAGCGAAGTTTGGAGGGAAGCGCCCCAGACCCCTGCTTGGCCCCAAATAAGGACAAGATGAGAATCTCTGCCACCTCCATCCTTCCGAGGGGCAAATGAGCTTTCAGGATGAAAATCACTGCTCTCCTGAATGGTGATCAGGGTTCCCCCACGCCACCGGGCGCTGGGAGGAATGAAAATGGTGGCCCTTGCAAGAGCAGCCTTGTTCCTCCAGCAGGTGGCGCTGTTGCCGTTTGGAAACAAGGCTGGTGGGAAAGGGCCGCCCCACTGGATTGAAGTTGCTGTAGCCCAGTTCCCAGCCCTCCAGATGGGAAGGAGTGACTTTATTGTTCCCTAGAGCTATGCCAGCTCTGTTGCTAAGTCTTCTGGAAACTTCTAGGATATGCTAACTCACAGGCCTAAGGATTAGGCCTTAAGGCCTTAACCCAAGATGCTGAGGAACAGCCCTGTGAAAACCAACCCCCCTTGGAACCCCCAGACGTGTCCTCCTCACCAGGTGCTACTTCATGTCCCCTCTTGGCCCCACCGGAGGTACTGTCTGACTTCCTCTGCTGGGTCCACCGGTACTGATTGAGCACCTTTCCAGGGACAGGCATTAGGCATTGTCTTAGCCATAATGGACTGAGTTTGAATCCGAGTGCCAGCCACCTTTCTGGTGGACCGGGACATGGAATTCTCCTAGCGTCCCCTAAAGGAGCATCCAACAATAACTGTACTGCGCCCACAGTCACACTGCACACTTTGCCGAGTGCTTTCCACGCTGCAGGAGCTGTGACCATGCTTCCTCTTTCTTGTCTTGCTTATCCCCACAGTGCCCCTGGGGAGTGCAGACAAGGTGGTCTCTGGCCAGATGTCACCCTCTCAGTAGGCCTTTGGAACACCCCGTCCTACCCCTCCCCGCCTCCACTTTATTCTTCTCCTTTGCACTCATCGTACATCTGCCTTCTTCATTTTGTGGTCTGCATTCTCCCACTGGGATGTCAGCGCCACGTGGGTGCACACAGGTGCTCGTGAAATGTTTGGTAAATGACTGAAAGGGAGCAATGACTTGCTCCTGTCCCAGAGGGACTCACCAGCAGCACCGCAGTCCAGAACCCATCCCTCCTTCATAGGGCCCCACAGGAGTCGAGCGCTGCCTGAGCTAGTGTCTGTGTATATCCTTCCTGAACTCATGTAACTGCCCCCTGAAACGTACATACCACTATCCCCACCGCTTCACAAATGAGAGAATCAAGATCAACCACTTTGCCCCAAGTTGCGCGGCTTATAAACGGGGGAGCGGAAATTGGAATGCAGGCAGCCCGACTCCTCCGGCACCCTTTATAAGGAGTGTCGACAAGGAGGAAAAGGTGCTGGAAAACTATTTTCTATATTCTAGGCGACCATAGTCACGTACGGCAAGTTAAGGAGGATTGTCATTTCCTTAATAAGCAAGAACAAGAAAATGGATATCTTTTTTTTCCCCTCTACTGCTGAAGGCACTAAAAATGGAAAGAGAGAGAGAGAGAAACCCCACTGACACCTTTGAAAGAGGAAGAGATGTGGTTTTTACTTTTTTTTAAATCAGTTTCCAGTGCCCTCCCCCACAATCTCCGCTAAACCAAGATCCCGCACCAGCTATCAAGGGGGAATGCTTACCTAGGAGACCCCCTCCCTCTGTCTCTCTGGCCACCTCCCCCCAACCCCCAGAGCTTCCTCCCTCAGGACAAAAATAGGTGCCCGTACAATAAAGGAGGAGACCAGGAGTTCCTCATTCCATGATTTCCTGTCTGAGGCCGCCAGGTAGCAAGGCCCATTGGGAATGGGCAACGTGCTCCGTAAGGCAAGCCTATTTTTATTTTTGTTGTTTGTGAGTTTTTATAAGCAGTCACTACTTTGGGGGCGAAGACTTTTGTCGGTGACAGCTAAGGAAGTTCCTAGGGAACAGGCCGCAGCCAAGTCTGCAGTGGGTTCCCACGCAGCCTCAGAGGAGCTGGGACTAGAGGGAGCTTTCTGGCCCCAGGGTGTCCCCCAGGCGACCACTGCCTCCCTGACACATCAGCTTGGATCGTCTTGGACCTTCAACAGGAATGGCAAAGTGACCCACAGACCGAGTGCAGCCCTCTAGCAGGTTTCTGCAAATAAAGTTTTATTGGCACGCGGTCCACCTGATTGCTCACTGTGCCTGCGTTTGTGCCACAAGGCAGAGTTGAGTACTTGCAATGGAGCCCTACAACCTGCAAAGCCTAACGTAGTTACCACTTGGCCCTTTATAGAAAATGTTTGCCAAGCACTGATCCAGGACATACACAGCAAAAAAGGCCCGAGAGTTAAAACAGCTGTCAAAAATCCTCATGTCCATTGGCTCCTGTCGTCCAAGAGCCCTTTGGTTCCACGTACAGAACGTTGTGAAGGTCACCCCAAGTCATTCTCTCCCAGCTTCCATTTCTTCAGCTATAAAATGGGACCGTACATCTGTCTGACTTACATTGCAAAGCTATGCTGAGGATCAAAATACAAACCAGGTTATACAATGACAGCTCTTTATTAACGGAAACACTGCTCTATGTATATGACGTGGCCTTACTAAGTGGCATAGTGGGAACTGGTGAGCTTGACGGGCGGGAAACGTGGCTGGGAACCAGCCTGGGGGGCCCCAGGGTGGAGAGCCTGTTGTTTCCCCAGCTCCTTCGAAGTCCGAGCTCTCAGAGAACAACCGTCCGTCTGTGTAGGACATAGGCCTCACCAGCCATGCCCACCCCACTCCTCACACCTGCTCTGTCCTTACCTACCCCCCCAAACCCAGATCTGCCCCCTCTTTCATGGCCCCATTCACCCTTTCCCTCCTTCATGAAACCATCCTTGACGAAACAGATCACCCCAGTGCTCAGAGCTTCACGGACATTTGGAGGACTTGATTCTGGGCCAGTTGTGAGGCTCTCCGGTTGTTTCTTGCCTCTCCCTGTGTTTGTGCTTCCCGGAGGAGGCAGACCTCAACCTGGGCCCTAGTGGGCAGCCAGGGAGGCTCTATAGAGATGAAAGAAAAAGTATGGCATTCAGGGCTGCAGAAGTAAGTGAGAAATGGTTCAGAAGCAGTAGAGGCCATGGAGAATGGGGGCATCTGGGAGTCTTGAAGGGACATTTCTGTAAGTAGAGAGACCTATTGATGCAGGTCTCTGTGGCCTTGGACTTGACCAAATAAGAGACTCAGTTGAATGTTCTTGAACAGCAAAGTGCATGATGGTCAGAGGATTTAGAAAGCCAAGGGCTAGGGCCTGACCGACCTTCTGTTCCCTTCCTGGGATCCACAGGGAATTTCTAGGACCGTACACATCTTTCCTCGGTGACCAGGAAAGGAAATTTTGTTACTTTGTTAGGACAGGCCAATGTCTCTTAACCACAGGACCTGCCCCACTGGAGAGGTCATCTGGTCCATGTCCTGCTTTGAGCCAGACCATGTCCAGAATCCTTTGCCAAGTGCCAGAGGGCTTGATCCGTCAGGTGGGAGGGAACATTGGGGGTGGAGGTGGCGGGTCCGAGTGAGGCCAGACTGAACGCTGCCTCTGCCAAGGCCACGGCTGGGCCCCGGCCATCTCACAAAGAAAAGGAGCCTCTCCGCCCAGCCCTGCTAGGGAATGGCATGGGATTCGGACGAAGAAGCCAGTGGAGGTTCCCGATGTCCAGAGCTGTGAGCAGGCCCTAAGCCCACCCAGGGGCCCTGGCTACTGGTGCTCAGAGGCAGGTCCACCCTCCTGCACACACACACACCCACCAGTGACGCAACAGTCCTGCCAGGGGAGGCCTCCAAACCCAAGGTGAGCAGGAGCACCCCACCTGCAGCCCAACTGCCCATTCCACGGCTGGCTTCACAGCCCTGGCCTGCTTGGCGATGCCCTGGTGACGTGGGCCAGTCCTAGTTAAACCGGTTGCGTTCTGGTCCAGCGCCTTCCCTCCTCTGTCTTTGGCCCATGTGAGGAGCAGCGGAGGCTAGAGGAAGAGGAAGGTGTTGCGAAGGGTGTGAAGCATCCATTATTCCTTTATTAGCCAGTGTGCCATTTCTGGTCGCGTTCCCCTTCCTGGCGGCAGTGAGCTTGGGGGCGGAGAAACCCGGTTATTTTCGTTTAGCCCCGCTTCTCACTGGGAGTAGTCAGAGGCCGCAGGCAGAGGGGGGTGGGGGCGGACAGGACTACGTGCTCTCCAGCAGGCGTTTGTGAATGGGCCCCGGCTCCCAGGCCACCCGATAGGAGGCAGCACCC
>NW_027532203.1:16433432-16433825 GCF_008692635.1 Crocuta crocuta | reverse complement strand
GCCGACTCTCGCTGGCTGGACGTCGTCATTTCTAGCATTGCAATGGCCAGGCAGGAGGAAGCTTTCTTCTGGCCCAAGAACAATACCAGGGTCAGCCCGGGGACCTCCCTCCTACACCCTCTTCCTTCCATTGTGAGCTGCGGCACAATCCCAGGCTACGCGGCTCTGCATAGACTGAGGGAGGGAGGACTTGCCCAGGAGAGATTAGCAAAGTGTGTGACACCCCCAGTCATCTGCCTACACTTTCCAGGCCGGGCCAGGCTTCTGGAGACAGCAGATGGACAGACGGACCAAGCATGTGTGAGTGGCTGTCGAATCCCTGTGCTTGGCAAGGGGCTGTTAGCTCCCACTGGCCAGAAGGCCCCAACCCCCCCACCCCCAGTGAATTCTTGT
>NW_027532203.1:16353134-16433420 GCF_008692635.1 Crocuta crocuta | reverse complement strand
AGTGAATCCTAGTATGTCAGGGCTGGAAAGGCCTATTTAGACCCTCTGTCCATCACCCCATTATACAGACAAGGAAAGGGAGACCCAGAAAGACAAAGGTTTTACAAACTTACTGCCCTGCTTAAAAATTCTTCACTGATGCCCTGTCCTATGGGAAAACCCCAGACTTTCCTTGACCCCTGGTACCCGCCTTCCAGGCTTCCCCCTAGTGATTCCCCAACTTGTACTTTAGCCTTGTGACTAATTAACAGGCGCTTGATCCAGCAACACTGGTCCCCTGCTTTAAAGACCTTCCTGCTTCACCTGCCTGCCTGCCATGTCTCTGTTCTTCAAAGACTGTCCGCAAGTCACCTCCTCTGTGCACCCCTCCATGATAAGCATTTCCTTGTTGATTCACCTGGTCTTCTCCAGCGCTTACTATAGACCCTCCATGTCATCGGTGTGCCCATGTGTCTCCCACATGTGTCCCTACAACACACCCTCCTGATCCTGAAGCCTGAAAACATCTTATTTGCCTTTGCAACCCTGAGGACAGTGGCTCTCAAAACATGGTACCCAGACCAGCAGCTTTATTATCACCTGTGAACTTTCTAGGGATGCAAATTCTTGGGCTTCCCTTCTCTCCCACTGAACTGGAGAGTCTGGGGGTAGGGCCCAGCGACCTGTATTTTACCATCCCTGGAGGTGATTCTGATCCCTGTTTCACTGGTTTGAGAACCAGTGCCTTTGGACCTTCTTGTGGGCAGTTGGCTCATAACTATTTCTTCTTTTCTTTCTCTCTTTATGTTTTTTAAAATTGAGATCTATTTGACATATGACAACTTGTAAAACAAGTTTTACATAAACTGTGGAAGTTTAAGGTGTGGGACATATTGATTTTATACATTTATATGATAATATATATTGTTAGGCTAACACCACCTCGCTGGCCTCACCTGGTTAGCGTTTCTTCTAGTGTTGGAAACGATTGAGATCTAATCTCCTAGCAAGTTTAACCTTTATAGTAAAGATTCAGTGTCTATCTTCATAATGTCTTGACATTTTTGTGAGTAATTGACATCACCCATCTCCTATTTGCTGCCAAAATTGATGGCTGTTTATTTGTTCTTTATCATTGTTTTGCTCCAATGGACAAAAAAATCTTACCCTCTTTGACAATGAAGAATATGGTTTTGCAAAGAGTCGAGTGATTCAAGAATGACACATACCCCAGACTCCAGCGCCTGGTCCTGCCCTTGACCATATCCCAGATGGATGACCTATTGGCCCCAACAGGCCTTGGTGAACCCCTTCATGTTAGGAGGGCTCATTACCTTCCTACCTATCAAAGGCAGAAACCTCAGGGACCCCCTCAGTAACAACTACACACTTGCAGGTGGTCAAAAGCCATCACCTGGGGTAGAGATACAGAGCAGCCTGTGTTCAGAGATGGATAGAAAGCCCTGGGCTAATCGTTCTGTCTCTTCTCTTCGGGTCTCATTGCTTTATGTGGAGCAGATTTGCCACTCCAGTGTGTTGGGTGGTGGCTGATGTTGAAAGGAGTTTGTCCCTGAGCTCAGAGACTCTGTCGGCAGCAGGCAGTGACCCTGACGTATTCTTGGTGACAGGAGGAAGCTGACCTGGAGATAAAACAACAAACACTAACTTCTGCCTACAAAGGGAGTAATCAAATGTTGCTATTAAATGGACTATAAATAATAACAGTAATGTAGTTGCAGGTCTAGCTAAACAGACTATGGGAAGCCTAAATATTGAGATCGTGTCCAGGAAACAGTCCTGGCCTTTCCCTCTGAAGTTCAGTGTTCTAGCTTTTGGAGCAGAGAGTTGAAGAGGACAGAGCACGGACCCAGAGACAGGTGATCATGGCCTGTCCCTGAGCCTCATCATTCCACTTTCTGTGAAGTAGGAGTGAAGGCTGTACCACCCTTCTGGACCCAACTCTGTACCCCCTCCCCTCAATCCTTACCCACTTGCTTGATCACTCTTTCTATATAACTTTCTAATGTTGTTTTCTTGATGGTTTGGAGAACAAGTTGTGGACCTGGGGCCATTTACCCCTAAATACCTCCATGTGTTTTCCGAAAAACAGGGACATCCTCTTACATAACCACCATCTCATGATCAAAGTCAGAAAGTTAACATTGATAGAATGCTATTATATAACCTACAGACCTCCTTCACATTTCATCAGTTGTCCTGCTAATGCCCTTTATAGCGAAAGGGAAGCTTGTTTCATTGTGTGTTCTGATTTCGAACAGTAGTGAAAGTCACTTTGCTTTTACTTGTCATGTCTCTTTAGGCTCCTCTATCTTTCTGTCTTTCATGACCTTGACATTTTTTTGAGGACAGAGCAGTTATTTTGTAGCATGTCCATCAATTTGGGTTTGTCTGGTGTCCCCTTGTGATTAAATTTATGCACTTTTGAAAGGAACGCCACAGGAGAGGTATGGTGTCTCAGTGCATACCAGGAGGCACAAGTGGTTTACTTGGTGACAGTGACATTGACCTGTCCAAGTGGGAACTTTCAGGCCTCTCTCCTGTAAAGTGCCTGTGTTTTCCTTTGTAATTAGCAACTGACTTATAGGGAGGTGTTTGAAACTGTGTAAATACACTGTTTCTGATAATACTCTTACCCACTAGCTTTAGCTTTTGTTGATGATGCTTGCCTACAATATCGTCATGCTTGTTCCCAAATGCTGACTTTTCTAATTCCATCTACATATTTTTGTTGACTTTTTACTGTAAGGAAGACCTTTCCTTTCTCTTATTTATTTATTTTGTTTGTTTGTTTGTTTCCATGTCTTGGCTTATAGATTCTAATGGTTACAATCCATGATTATTTGATGCTCAGTTGTTTCAGATTTGACAAGTGGGAGTCCCTTCAGGTCACTTTTGTGTGTTTCTGAAACACCCTGAATGATTATTCTTTGCACTTCCTTGCTTGCTGGCACCAGAAGTTGTTGCAGATTTATTGGGTACTTTCTCCGCCCAGCCCTGGGGTCCTTTGCCCATGGAACCTGGCTACTTCTTAGTGGATGGTTTTTTGGAACCCAGATCCAGGTTCTGTGTATGCTTATTGTGACTGAATTCCTTGTCTTTTTTCCATTTCTCTCTTCCTTTTTCTGGGAAGGATATTGAGTGGCTGTGTGGGGTAGGGAAGGACCCTGGGGAGGGGGGGGTCCACATCCACACTCTCCTCCCAGCACCTAAATCCCGCCTCTTGTGGCCCCTGGTCCCTCCAAGCTCTGAGCCCCCTAGAGCTGTCGCAGACTCCGTCAGCACATTTCTCACCCTTATTCTCTTCCGCTGGGTTACCTGCCACCCCACTCACTCCCTGTCTTCCCTAACTTGGTTGAAATCCCTTTTCTCATTCTCCATGTCTTTGTAGGTTTACAGCCTTTTTTTCTGACAAGAGAGGAAAAGTTGAAAATATGGGCACGTGGTCAGTCTCCTCTGTGAGTCAGAAGTCCCGTTGATTGGAAAGAGGGAGAGCGTTGAAGGGAACACAGCTTCATGTACTTGTCAGGAGCAGCAGTGGGAGCAGATATCTGCAGCTGGGAGTACAGGGATGAAGTGACCTGTCCTCTGCGTCCAGGCAGGGGGACTGGCATGTGGCAGAGGCCCTGGACACATTGTCATTGGAATCAGGGAGGAAGCAGGATGGACCTAAATGCCAATAAAGAGATTCTTTTCTTTCATGTTCTTCAAAGAACTCCAGGAGGGCGCACACACACACACACACACACACACACACACACACACCAGCTGTCTGAGGGGCCTGAGAAAATCTGCTTGGATTCAGACCTTAAAGAGATGCTTACTCCCACATGAGAGCCAAGAACCGTCAGGGCAAATGTGCTCCATGGAGGATCCAAGGATAAGTCGCTATTGCCCAGCCAGTTAGGATTCCCACCACACCCAGCCTAGCTTCACACTGCCAAGTGGGAAGGACTTTTCCCCTCAAGTCTTCAGGGTGCTTGGGGGCAAGGCTCTTGTCCAGCACCACACCTGGGCCAGGGATGGTTGGATGCACAGTGGGAACTCAGGAAGTCACAGAACTGTAGATAGTTGCTAAATGCCAGAGGAAACGTGTGAGCCAACTGTGCAAAGACGGGGTGCAAGGCAGCCTCTTCAGATTGCCTCCGAACACCTCCAAGTCGTCAGGTTATCGCTGGGCTCTCTCCTTCTACAGCCGCCTGAGCCTCTCCCCATTGGCATTACTAAGAAACGTGACCCCCACCCGCCCCCAGTGGTAGACTGGCTCCAGAAAGCCTCACATAAAGTACAAGGCGTCCCTGCCTTTGGCCAATTCGCATTTCAGCAATCCACACATTCTGCAGTTCCTGAAAACCATTTATGTAGAACTTCTGGTAGCTTTAATCTCCTTACTTGGGAGTTCCTGCTCATTTCTGGAAATGTTGAAATAAGCAAGCGTGCCCTTAAGGGCAGGCAGGGTAGTTTTGCTGGCATAAGTAGCATCGTGCCGTAGTGATAAAGGGCAGCAGCCCAAGGAGCCGGCCCTGGTGGATGGAGGGCTATTCTGTGAGCTGTTCTCATCTCAGGAACACGAAGCCCTGAAGGGCAGGGACTCTGGGTGCATCCTATTACCTGGAAGTGCTCCATTTCCATCTTATTACCTGGAAGTGCTCCCTTTCTAGCTGATCACTGGCAAGGATTGGTCCTATGGACAGGTTGTGACCTCAGGTCCCCGTGTGTAGGATAAAGCTGGGGTGTCCTTGGGATGGGGCTGGTGGTGGTGAGAGGGTCAGATGTGGGCAGACCCAGCAGTAGAGGACACCAAAAATGAGTACTGGGACCTGATGAGCAAACACAGGCCACTTGGCTGCCTCCGGAGCCTCTTGGCCAGCTAGGAGCAGACAGCGTCGGTCAGCAGGTCAAGAGTTGAAATCTCTCGCTGAGCGTTCATCTTGGAGGCCAACTAGTCAACATTTTAAACCACGAGGAAAGCATTCTGAACATTCCATGCTCCCCCAAGGAAGCAAAGATCCTCCCCACCCCCCGCACGGGGAACAGCTACACCCAAAGGCATGCAGCTAGTACAGCAGATTTGGGGTCCCAAGTCCATAGGTCACCGTCTTCACCACACATCCTGCAGTCTCACAGATGATGAATCCTAATGATTGGTCCTGGTAGAAGGCTCACAGGATATCTGTTTGCATAATTTAGTCTGAAATTTCACTAGGGAGTAGATTCAATAGGTACATTTGAAAAGGCTTCATCACTAAACTCCACATAAAACGTCCTATAGAAAGGAAATTAGAAAAAAAGAGGAAAGAAGAGGAAACCCCCATTGGAGCTGGCTGTGGGTCCGTGCTCGCAGAATCAGAACAGCAGGCCAGCTAAGCAGCTAAGAGCAGCCCTGCTCCAGGCTGGCGCCCCCGGAGGCCTGCTCCTCGGCCCTGCTGGATCCGGGGCACAGACAGATGGAGGGCCGTCCAGAAAGATGCAGAGAACGCGGCCCTTGTAAACACCATGGAGGAGAAGTCTTCTCTGCCATGTCACCTGAACGCCCCACACTGTGTCCTCTCATTTGTCCCTGTTCTAAATGCCGAAGCCAGCATGGGGGTCCTGTTTTAGCCCCTAAAGAGGTAGAAAGCGTTCTAATACATGGACTGCCCTGTCACTGGCCAGTGTGACCATTTGTGCAAATTAGAAAGAGAAGCTCCCCACACTAGACAGCCTCTGCCTGAAATTGTCAAAAATGATTCTAATCTGTGGCGACTGAGGCAAGGACCATGTCCTGGAGTTGTGCAAAGCATATGTAGGCAGCAGGCCGTTCTTCATTTGAAGCAGATGTCACAAACAGAGGCTTGAGTTGAATGCCTAGGTCGCTAGTCCATTTTATGCAACCAGACTTTGAGTTTAGAGTATTTCCAGGTAAAGAGACTCCCCCTTGGAGATTAATATCTAACAGCCCAGAAGGCCAAGTGACCCATTCTATTTCTTCAGGAGGAAGGAGTCAGAAGGCCGTAGAATATTATAGAATGTTACAGATTGTTAGGCCTGAAGGGAACCTTAATGTCATCTAAGGCAGCTCCTTTCATTTTACAATTGGGAGAACGGACGCCCAGAGAGCCGGCCCTGCCCTGAGCACAGGACTCTGCCCTTACCCACTACAGAGATGATGAAGTGAATTCTAGAAGCTGTTGTGAGTCAGAGGTCCTTTTACAGGATTTTCCAAATTCTTCAGAGCCCTGAATGAGGCCCTGGTGGATGACCTCATCCACCTGCTCTGGCCAGTGGTCATCCACTCAGCAAGTAGATTCTTCTTAGAGCAACGTGAATGAGATTTGATAATGCATGTCAGTAGTGTGGGACTCTCATTTTAAGGACTTTATTGCAAAGATGCTCAGCAAAGTTGGCCATGAGAAGTAGGATTCTGACAGCAGAATCTTCATTGTCCTGGCCCGCACACCCTACCCAGCCAAGCCACAGCATCGTGGCTGGTCAGGGATCTCACACGAGGGGCCAGTTACCCCCTTTCCAATTGTGTGATGTGCCTGCGTGCGCATCTACACACACACACACACACACACACACACAGAGTATCCTCTCAACATGCTAAAAATGTTGGGAACAATTCCTTCTAGTTCTTGACCTATGGTCTCTAGGGCAGCTCAGGGGCCTCCGGATCATTATTTTGCTTCAAAGAGTACCCTCCAGGTCAAAGCAGAGACATTTGCTTGGCAAGAAAAGAGAAGATGTTCCTTTTTGTGGCCTTTCCTGGCGGCAAGAAAAGGGACATTGTTCCAGCAGGCTGGCGTGTGGTGTGGTCAAGGAAATGCATCATACCCCCTCAACAAGGTCCTTTTAGGACACCCCAAAGGGCAGCAGCACCAGCAGCTGGCCACGTGGGCCAGGCTGGTCACTCGGCAGCCGGCACAGGATGTCCATGCGCTAGGGGAGGAAAGCCTGATTGGTGTAGGATAGACGGGCGGACAGACCAAGCCTGTGGATGAGCACTGGGGAAATCACCTTGCTGGGTGATTGGGGAAACTGGGCAGGGGGTGCTTCTCTATCCCTCAAGAAGAGAGACGACCCAAAGACCTCAGGTGATTCAGAGTCAGACGTTAGTGACCAAAACCAATTTCTTCTTTTGGTCCTACCATCAGCGTGGTGGGAAGCGGAAGGTCCACCCTGCAAAACTGAGAAAGAGCTTATTCGAGGTCTCTGAAATGAGGTATCCTGTCCCCCGCTCTCATTCCTTGCTGCAGGTTAGAATTTCCTGGACACCACCATGGACAGACCAGAATCTCTGGGTGATGGGTTCTGGGTGTCGGTCACCGTTAAAGCTCCCCGTGTGAATCTAATGTACAGCCAGGGCTGAGACCCTCTGTCCTTGGGTCTTAGGGATTTATCTCATTCCCCATCCTGGAAGGTGTTTGCACCATAGAAATACAAGGGGTTAGCCCCAGGACTTGATCCAAACTTACAAAATATTAGTGTAATGACCCTCTGTCCTCTTGATGTTAATTATATTCTGCCTTGCATAATACTCCTTTATTTTCTATCTGTGCTATAAGGATATATGATTCCTTCAGAGTAGAGACTGTGTCTTATTTGCCATTTCTCACCAGTGATGCTTTATCCCCCATCCCCATCCCCCATCCTTCACCAAAACCAGTCTATTCTTTTCTTAAATGTGTATAGACTCTTCTTCTATCCCTCTGCCATCTCCCTGATTCTTACACTAGCACTTAGCATCTCTTGACTATTGGATAACTTCCTAACTGGTCTGCTCTGTGCTTACCTTAAATCCCCTTGAATCTGTCCCCCACATCACGTCCAGCATGATTAACAAAGTACACAAATCTAGCGGTTTTACTAATGTGCTTAAGTCTTTCCTTGCTCCCCATCACACGTAGGACCACGCTCTTGCCATGCAAGGCCTCCCCAATCCAGCCCCTGCTCTCCTTTCAGCTTTGGGTCCCCCATTTTCCCAATCATGCACCCTATCTAACAGCCACACCAACTTGCCGTGGGGCCCTGAATACAGAAGGGCCAGGCCTCTGTCTTTGGCTGGCATGGGATTGGCAATGGTAAGAGGGCCATGAACAGGTAGTGAATCCACTCACGGTAGCTCTGGTGCACAGTACAACATATACAGGCCCCAAAGGACAGCTCCTAGGAGTCAACACAGGATTCTCTCCTGCCCCATCCCCTCCAAGCTGGGTGACCTTGGCTGAGTTCTTCTACTTCTCCGTTTTCTCCTATCTAGAGCAGGGATGATAAAATCCACCCTCTGCCTGCCACTCTCTCAGGAGGCTGTCATGAGATTCTAGTAAGATGATCATTGAGGAGTCCTTTGAAAACTGTGGCACACTGGTCAATTCTAGGAGCTTCTATGGGGACATCAATACATAGGTGCCTCATGGCAGTTCACCGGGGTCCATTGGGAGTCATTCACATTGAACGCTGTGCACGTGCTTGTGAGCAGGGCAGGCATGTTGGTGGGGACACCGGCTTCTTCCCTTAGTGTTTTCATAAAGGGAGTCTGGTGAAGGAAATGTCTTGGAATAGACAATCTTCCTAAACTCCCCCGAAATAACTTCAGTGGAAACAATTGTGGTAACGTCCACTCTACAGTTATTGTTCCAGTCTACCGCAACATGGGAAAAAGCTCCCGGCATTTCCAACTCAACTGGGAATCAACCTGACTTCCAGAGGCCTGGAAACAAAGGGATTGTGCTCCAGGGCCGCTCTGGGTCTTCATGGCCTACTGGGGCTGAGGACAATCCCAGGGCTTGTGTACAGTATTAGCTTTTCCTCTCCACTTCCCTTTGGGAGTCATGTTTGCTAGAGACCTTTGTATTTTCCCATAGATAACTTTTGGGGGTCGTGACCAAAAGATTTTATTACAACAATACTTGAGATTCTAGATTTCCTCCCAGTCAGTTCTATAGTATATGTTGCAGATTTGAGATCTCAGCATGCTCTTGCCCATGCCTACCAAATGGAATCAGAATAGAATAGAATAGAATAGAATAGAATAGAATAGAATAGAATAGAATAGAATAGAATAGAATAGAGTAGAATAGAGTAGAACAGAGTAGAGTAGAGTAGAGTAGAGTAGAGTAGAGTAGAGTAGAGTAGAATTCCCTCTTTTGAAAGGTCTTTCTTGGTGCTCAGTTCTTCCACTTTCTAACAGGTGCTCATCTCCCCAGACCTGGTTAGAGCCTTCCGTCATCCTGCCTCCCTGCTGATTCTCATACTGCTTTGTCCTCTTCAAAGAAATGGTCAGAACACCTTTGCCCCGTCTCTTCTGTCCTCTCCTTCCTTGAGTCCAGGGGCAGCATGCAGCTTCCCTCTGGCTCATGAGACAAAACCAGGAGCCCTCTGCTAGGCATCTGTAGTCCCTGGAATCTTCCTTCACGACCCCATCCATTCTGATCACCCACCACTTCCTAATTGTTGCCCCCAATTGACCAAGACCAACCTGATTTTCCTGTCATTTTATCCTTTAAAAAAATGTGAACTTGTTAGTTGTGTAACTAAATGTGATTTAATTTTCTGCTTTTGTGAAGCAACCATTTGGGCCTCTTCTTTCTGGCCCACCATTCACAAAGACCAGTTTCCTTCTTGCCTCTGTTCATGGGGTCCTCACCACTGCCTCTCTGCCTCTAATTCTCTCATTCCTTAGAATCTCTCCTCTCTCCCTTCCCCTAAGAAGTGTTCCCTGATTACTCTGCTGGGACATTCTAGAATCTTATCTTTCCCAGAACATGATACCTTGTAGCAGCATTTGACACACTTTAATGAGCATGCAAGTGACATGCAGATCCAGGGCACAGGCAGATTCTGATTCACTAGACCAGGGGTAGGGCCCGAATTCCTGCATTCCTAACCAGCTCCCAGATGCTGCTGATGCTGCTGGTCCATAGACCACAGTTCAAATAGCAGGGTCTTGTAACCATGATTCCCAAATTTTGTTGCACATTGGAATCACCTGAGAATTTTTAAAGAGATCCATGCCAATCTTCCACCCTTAGAAATTCTGATTTTATTGGCATAGAGTAAAACAAGGGCATTGAGTTTTTTTTTTTTTTTTTAAATCTTCCCAAGTGATTGAGGTGTGCATTCAGGCATGGGAACAACTCCCGTATTATATAATGTGAATATAGCTAAGCCTATTCTGTATTTCATCTGTGCTTTCCTTGTCTCCCTGCACAGACAACAATCCCTTTTAAGGTAGGACTTGGTCACCTTTTTTTTTTTTTTTTTTTTAAGATTGATTGACTGATGATTGACTATTAGTCTGTTAGCCACTTTTTTGACAATTAATCAGTGTTAATAGATCACATATTGCCAGTAGAAAACCATACTAGATGTCAAGAGGGAAACAAATGAGAAGGTCTTGGATTTTGCCAGAGCTTGCTGAAGTCTCTACAGTGCCAGCTTTGGCCGAGGGTGACTGCCCGTGTGGCGTGGTTTCAAGGTCATGTTTCCTCCTCATCCCTATGCCTAAGGGGAAAAAACAAACAGTACCTCCCCAGTTCACTCATTCCCAAAACACTACCACTATTTCTTTTTCCTTTTGATCTAAGGCTGTAGTTCTCAACTAAACCACCCTTTAGAATTACCTAAAGATCTTTTAAAATCCCCACGGCCTGGGCTGCACCCCACACCACTTGCATCAGAGCCTCCAGAGTGGCACCTGGCCATCAGGATGTTTTAAAGCTCCTTTGGGCTTGTCCATGAGCTGCCTGGGGCTGAGAGCCTGGACCCTACGTTTTTTATTGATCGAAATGTAAATATAATCCATTATAGATATCTCTCAGGGGATTGAGTTTATCGGGGCCTTCCCTGAAGACAGGTTCAAATAGCAGTAAGGGGAGAATGTGAGGAAGCTGGGCGCTTATCAAGCTCATGAAATCACCACTGAGTGGGGGGAAAGGCCCAGATGGGGAAGACAAACTGCTGCAAAATGCCTCCCCAGGATTCATTAGGGCAGGATCTGGCCCACTACTTGCTTTTATAAATAAAGTTTTATTATACCACAACTATTCTTCCGTGGCTACTTTTGCTATACAATGACAGTTACAACCATCTGGCCCGCAGAGGCTAAAATATTTACTATCTGGCTCTTTATATAAAAAGTTTGCCAACTCCTTCTCTGGAAGGTTCACCCTGCATATACTCCCTAGCTGCAGTGTTTGTGTCAATACAGATGCTCAGAACTTTAAAAACCACTTCTTTGTAATTTTTAGTTACTTTTAAAACAGAGCAGGGGCACCTGGGTGGCTCAGTCAGTTCAGCCTCTGACTTTTGGTTCCGGCTCAGGTCAAGATCTCACAGTTCATGAGGTTGAGCCCTGTGTCGGTCTCCGTGCTAATAGCATGGAGCTTGCTTGGGGTTCTTTCTCTCCTTCTATTTCTGCCTCTCTCTCTCTCAAAATAAATAAATAAACTTAAAAAAATAAAATGAAGCAGAGTGTCCTGATAGATGCCTGAGAATATGTCCTGGTCGGGCTAAGGTAGGGCTCTCACTCAGCCTTGGGGTGGTGGGCCATGGGTGACCAGGGCTGCAAGCTGCCACCCTCTGGCCCCAAGCAGCTTCCCTGGGTTACCCCCATGTACTGTCCAGACGTCACCGCCCCCCTTACTGGCTGCGAGGTGGGAAGGGTGGGAGCCCCTATGTCAAATCCTGATAGATGGTAAGAGATTGGACAGGCTGCCCATGGAGGATGGAGTCCAGGAGGCGCTGCCGGAAGCAGAGCTCTACAGATGGAGAGAGGCAGCAGGGCTGGGAGCTGTGCTTGACCAGAGCAGGATGGCAGCCAGGAAGTGCCTGAAGCCTGCGCTTCAAAGTCCTGTGTCCAGGCTCTCGTGTTCCCCTCCATTCCTTCTTGAGCCACCACTGTGCCCCAGAAAGTAGGTCAGATCGCTGTCTGCTACAGAGACATGGAGGGAAATAGATACCAACTAGGTCATCATAGCTGCTAGCGCCTGGTGAGCCGGCCCAAACCAATGGCTGCCCAATTTAAGACAACCCAGAAAGACTCTTTTATGTGGCAGGGAATCCTTAATGGCCACATCCACACAACAAAAGGTCAGCCCTGCTTTCTGGGAATGAAACAAGTAATTGAATTTCTGAAATGGTACATTTCCTGTAGTCAGAGAGAGGTACAACCCATGTCCTTAAAGTATTCACTTAAAAAATTAATAAGTTGGAGGCAATTATTTCTTTTACCAAAGATATTTGCAATAGGGCTTAAAATTTTCTTAGTACCATTAAAACGCAGTTCCATACAGGATTTTTTTGCATGCAAGCAGCTTTTAAGGAATTCATCTCTATCTATTGATTTCCTATCTTTCTTCCTAATTGGAAACCTTCATAAGACCGTGTTCCTTATACATTTAAAGTTTTGACAACACACTTGTCAGGGTCCATTATTTTCGCATGGTGCTGATCACATGAATATTTAGCTTGGCAGCTTAGCTCTTAGTGATTTAACTTGGAAGGAGGGAAAGGGAAAAAGCAAGGTACCTCCAGCACAGCTCAATTATAACAACCCCTTGAATGTATGCTTTTGACACTGCCGACTGTCTACAGCATGAGTCCAGGGAAAACCATCAGTGGGCTAACCCTTTACACGGCTTGTCAACTGTGCTCATCATTCGTTCACTTTCTCACTCCACCAACAAAGATTGTTGAGTGCCTGCTCTGTGACAGTCACTGTGCACAGTACATTGGGATTGGAAACTGGGGGTCCATTGCCCGAGAAATGCAACCCCACTGAATTCTAGATTGATTCCTGCTGTGGCTGATATCGGGCCTCAGATCTGCTGCTCTCCTGGGCATCATGTATGGTTCCGTCCCGAGTCTCTGAGTTAACATCCCACTCTACTGTACGTTGCTGTAGGTCTTCTATTTAATTGAATCGATCCTCCTTTTCCTCTCCTGTCAAGAATGTATAATAAGAGTATTCCGCCGTCAGGGTCGTTGAGGTCTAAATTAGCTAATAGACGTAAACCTCTTTGTTCCATACCTGCCTCAGTATTATCCTTATCCTAGCTCACAATCCTTGCAGACATAATTTAGTTCCTTCTATGGTAAGAAGACCTTTTGAACACCTTCCAGGGAAATGGAATTGCTCACTCAGTGGAAGGGAATATATTTATGGGGCAGGACTAGAGGGGAAGGAAAGCCTTTGCAGGCTAGCTTCCCCCCATTGTTGGGCTAACTCATCCGCATGGGACTCAGCTCAGGGATGCCCTTGCCTTTCCTTGCCATCTTCTTCGTTATCTTCTTGGCACCCGAGGTAGCCTAAGAGGGAGCTGAAAGGAGCCACTGCAAACAGACACGGCATACACAGGCAGGTTTTTCCATGCATACAAGCTATCTGCCACGTGTGTTCTCCCCTTCACCTCCTCCCCAGCTATCAGTGTCATTGGTCAAGTGGAAGAGTCTCATTGAGCATGTGCAACATGTAAGATGCTATTTTGGAGGTAAAACTTTGACATGGAAGGCAAGACTCTGAGGAGTCTCCCAGCCTTTGCCCACGCTGTGGTCTCAGATGTGACCCGAATTCAACTTCCCCCCCAGTGCTTTCCATCAAGCAAAGAGCACAAATCCAAGGCTGAGAGCAGGAGCCGAAGGCCACCCTGGAGTCAATGACCATAGCCCAGGAGGGGCCATTGAGTAGGACCTTCTTATGAGTGTCTGATTCCCAGTCACAGTTTGGGCCAGCCCACTTTAAAACTGCCTTGTGCAGGAGAAGCCTTGTTTGACTCCCTCAGGAGACGATACCTCCCTCCTTGGACCCCAGTGAGGTGGAACCCCTCTCTCACCTTCCTGGCTCTTGTTATTTGTATGACTTCTGCAGACCCATGTTCATCCCCTGGTAGGTGCTGACCCCCTCTCAGCCTGTCTGGTCTCAGCTCTGTAGTGCCAGGGTAGTTTCGGGCCCTTCTCATTGCTGGCTGGTCTGGGCATGAGCACTTCAGATTCAGGAAATATGTCTGAGATCTGGCCAGATGTGCTTCTGTGTGTCATTTCATTTGCTGTCTAGCGTCTCATTTAACCCTCACAACAGAAGGCATGTTTAAGTTCTCCAATTTAGAGCCGCAGAGACCAGGGGTCAGAGAAAAGAAGAGAGAAGACCTACTGCCTGGCCAGACTGGCCTCTGGTCTTGCACACAGCGTGGGCTTGGCAGCGGGGTGGGGGTGGGTGCAGGGGGGAGGGCTTTGTTACACACTCAGGGGCATGTAACTCAACTGTGGAGTTGAGTGGTGGGCACCAAGCATCCATAGTGCCATTATCACTGTGCAGGCCCCAGAACAGCCACCTTCATCCTCAGAGAGCTTACAGTCTAACCAAGGACTATGGGATCTAAACTTCGTATCTTCTCCATTTAACTGAAGGAGAATTACAATTACAGGTTGATGGCTGAGGGAGCCTTGGGGCATCCTGGCTTCTTACAATGCAGGAGAGATTACCTAGTTGAGGGCCAGAGTCTGTAGGCCCTGGGTCACCTGTGCATGCTAGTGGTCCAAAGTGGATAGAATGAGGAGGGCCCAACTCTGGTCCACTCAGGGCCATCACTCATCTTAACTTTTCATCCAGCAAGGAATTATGGAGGACTACAGTATCTAAAGCATTGTAGGGCACACTGAAGTGAAGGAAACATGGGCCCTGAGCTCCTGAAAGTTGGCAGTATGGTTGGGGAGACAAGCTTGTAAGCAACTATCTAGTCCATTTAGATACCAGGGTGGAGTGCTAAGGAGCTAAGAAGCTTGTTCAGTGTGCTGGGTGACCAAATGGATTCATCCTCATGGGAACTAAATTTAGTTTTTATGGCCATGGATGTTTATGCCAATGGCAAATTCGGGACAGTATTTCAGGGGTGAACAAAAGTGAGGAAGATGTGGTATGGCAGGCAGAGGGAAAAGCCTGGTTCCAGAAACATGTGCAAGGGTGGAGTGGCAGCACATGGGGCAGGGAAGAGTGAACGCCCCTTAAAGATCAGCCATTAGCTATTCTCCGGTCCACTTCCAATCCCCAGGGCAGGAACCTGGGTCTCCTGGCCCCCAGCCCAGTGCTCCTTTTGATGCATTTCCATAAATAGAAGCTTAAAGCCAGTTCTCAGGACCAGCAGTAGGGAGGGAGGGGTGCAGATGGGGAGGTGAGGCCAGTGATTAAAGCTTTTCCTCCTGGTAGGCTCTCGATCTGACACAGGAGATGGGGCAGTGAGAGACTAAAGAATTCCTTCTGTCCATGGAACTGTTTAGAAAGGCTGTGGTCCTGCCAGAAATACTGGTCATGCCATTAAACTCTGGTCCTCAAGTCGGCCACCCAGCCCCACAGCCCCGAGTCTGATCCCTTGGGCCCAGCTTGTGCATGCCGATCTTCTTCCTTACGCTGGGGGTGCTCAGAGCCTGGAGATGTGTGGCACAGAAGGCTGACTGTTTGTTCCTGAAGGTCAGCATTGTGGGAGACGTTGCCTTCTTTAGGAAAAGGGAGGGAAAGGGAGGAAACTGACTTCTGAAAGCCTCATGGATAAAAGGAATAGCGAGTGAACCAGCTTTCCTGGCCCTGTCTGTTTCGGCAGCTGGGCCATCCAGCAGACAGGGACCGCCCTTCTGAAATCTCTTGTCTCTGGGGACAGGCTGCCTGCAGGCGAAGCTCAAGGCAGACCTGGTGGTTGACACAGGAGGCCCCTTCATATGTTCTGGGGAGGCAGCCGCAGAATTAGAACTGCTGGCCGCTGAGGGCTCTGTGTTTATAGGTCAGTGGGTGCTCACCAAACTAACTGCCTTATCTGTGTCAGTGACCCAAGGAGGGTAGCACGGTGGCCCAGGATGGGGGAGGGGTGTCAATGAGCAAATGACAAAAAGTCCCCTGCATTCCCTTCAGAAATAAAACCAAACAAAAACTGATTGTGGCTTGATTAAATGCATTAGGAAGAAGGGAAAGAGTTTGGATTATATGAGTGCTTGCCTTTCACACCGGGGAGGTAATGATCGCTGCTACAGTCCATGACTTAGGCCAACACAGGTAAGCCAGAGGTTTTCCCCACTGGTCTTTGGCAAAATAAGAAAAGTGGTGAGTTCACAGTTTGCCTGGGGATTAGGTTCAGGTGAAAATAAGCCATTATATTCAAAATTATTCTTGAAAACCCCTTAAATTCCCATGATGTTCAGAACATTTGGTTTGGAGCACATACCCTGTACGGTATTGTAGACGCATAAATGTGTATCTTGTGGTCTGTGTAAAGAGGACATAAGCCCCATAGAGTATTTTAGTTTTATTTCTTTGTAAGTATACGTAGGTGTAGACAAGCACTTGCCTGAGTAGGGTAGAGTAGTGCCTTCCTAGAGCTGAAGCTAATCTATGTGAAGGATCATCCTTTACTTTAAAGTCATGTGCCTTATGAAATGAAGGTGATTGTAGATAGGACGTCCTTAGGCAGAGTGAAAAGGAACAACTCCCCATTTTTTCAATTTAAGTTTCACTAGTTTATGAAATTCAACGTGTCAGGAACTACTAATCTAAGACAACTACTTTGTTTAAATGAAAAAAGACCTCTTAAGCTTTGTATGTTGACGACTAAACAGAAAGAGAGTCACCTCTTTGATTTTTTTCTCCTGTCGAGGACATTGGTCTCAGGCTTGAGTCTCTCCCAACCTGTCAACCTGGTCATTCTGATTGGGCTCCAGTGTCACTTCCTTAGAAAGGCCTTTTCTGATCCTCTGGTCAAAAGAATTACCCTCTTCTTCATTTTTGTTGTTGTTGTTGTTGTTGTTTTCAGAGCACACTTGTCTCTGGTTAAATTTGTTCTTTTTAGCTGCATTCTGTGGCTCTCCCATTCCCCGTGTGGAATGGAAACCATGAGCTGTGGTTCAATTTGCTGTTGTATCTGCAGCACCTTCATCAGCTTCTGGCACCTCAACCAAGAAGTGTCACATGAATGAAGGAACGCCCAGTGGGTTCCTGAGGGAGGGACCACACTTTAGCCTCTTGCCTCCAATGCTAATGCTGATGCTACCCCTTCAGGTTCTCAGTCAAAACTGAGCGCAGAGGCCACTCTTTCTCCCTACTCTCTCCCTGTGCATTTTGTCTGGTCTGGCATGGCCTCTTAGATGTCCTATGAGCTACCTGCAGCCCAATGGCCTGGCCAGGCTGGTCTGACTCAGCGTTTCACTCACCACTTCTCTTGGGTTAGGATGGGAGTTGACTGTCTACACAGAGGAATCTGAGGCTACAGCAAGCTGCACTTCTGAGCCCTGAGAATATTCTGGACACAGCCAGGGAGCTCAGAGAACAGTTGGCTAGGGGACACAGGTGGTCACACATTCTAGAATGGCAACCATGGGGGATTCGGCTGCTACTTCCTTGCAGGGTCATGAGGGACATGAACAGAAAGGCTAAGGAGGTCTCACGGGTGGATGGCTTACCTGGTGCAGGGTCTTGGGGTGCAGATGGGGACATCTCAGAGACTGCCAAAAAAGAGAAGGTACGGGAGGGTGCAGAGGTTGCGAGGTAGGGTGGGCAACTTGGGGAAATCACCTGCAATGCCTGCTCCATGCCAGACCTGAGCAGGGCACCTGAGGTATCAGATAATTTCATTTAGTTCTCACAATTCTCTGAACTGGGTGTAACTCTTTATTGTTGCCATTTCATAGATGAGGAAAATAGAAGCATAAGTAAGGGAGGTATCTACCCAGGCTTTCACAGTAGGCAGCAGTCATGACATTAAACTGAATCAATGAACTCCTCGTCGCAGCCCCCAGTCACATTGTTTAATGACCCCGAGGCTGGCTCAGCAAGCACGAGAGTGCTCCTTTGTCACAGCCTTCTTACCTGTACCCCCGCCCCCAATATCTGACCACCCAGCCCTGGCCCACCAGTGCAGGGGGCAGAAGAGATGTATCATTCATTCACACGTGGCCTCCCCTGCACAGTGGAGCTCAGCCCAGGATCTCAATATCACAGGTAGAGTTGGTTTGGCCAGGGGGAAGAGGGTCCCTCCACCTGGCCCACAGGTGTCCTTATGCTTATTGAACCCTGATTCCTGCTGCCTTGTATAGCGAACCTCCCCAGAGTATATTCAGGAGAAGCAAGAGCAGAGCCATTAAAGCATATTTCCTAGTAACTTGCACTGAGGCCGCCATCTTTCTTGGTCGGCTTCTGTGAATTTCAGAGTCTTCTGGTAACTCAGAGAGTAGCCTCAGGCATCCCTTCCTCCAGGCAATCCTTGCTGCTAGTGTGTGTCCCCGCATGTACCTTCTCTCTGTGGGGAGTCTTAAGATCCTTGGTGTACCTGTTCTTCCCTGCAACCCATGGACTTCTTAGGGACACAGGCAGAGTCTCGTTCCTCTATGTCCTTGGCACACAGTGTGGCCACAGAGCACAGCGGCCATCTCTGAGTATTTGCAGAGTCTCAGTTTTCTTCCAGAACCCATTGTTGCTTTTGTTCCCAGGATGGCTTCTGAACCTCCCCAAGTCCAAGGCACTATTCACAAGTGTGACAAATGTACCCGCCTCTCAGAGATGGCCTCTTCCCCGCAGAGGCCAGAGCACAAGTATCGCTTTGTCTTCCCTTGATCTTGCTCTATGGAGTTTTTGAGGCTTTGGGTCTCATCTCCGTCAGGAACGCCGCTGAGTTAGGGACCAGACCTCAGGCTGGACGTGTTTAAGCTCGCTCAGGAAGTCTTTCTGGAGGCTGCAGAGCATACACCGTGTCATTTCCCATGGCCCCTTGTTCCGTTCCATTTCTTGTGCATCGTGCAGCCTTTGGTCCATGGCAGCCTGAAGATGTTGCCGCCTTTTTCAGTTGAGCAGGGCTCCTGGGACCTTCCGTGAAGGTCCCTCATCAGGGGAGCGGAGAGCATGTGTCTGCTCCGGCTCCCGCTCTCTCGGTGAACAGAAAGACTGTCGATGTCAGGAATACGGGGACTGCCCCCCGAGCCCTTTTGCAAAATGAAGACTGACAATGATCCTTGAGAACCCAGCCCCTCAGGAACTGTTTCCTTTACATTTTACACCATATAATGTAGAAAAGAGTTCTCCACCATTGTTCTGTTGTTTCTTGCTTTCTGGCCTTTGCACCAATGTCCTCACCCATTTTTGTTTTCTTCATTCAGAAATTATCAAGTCAGTGTCATTTGTATTTGCAATTTCCCTGGGGGTTACCAATGGGAAGAGGCGGGGATGGTCATGTTTCCTTTCCATGACTTCACCAATATGATAAGATCAAGCGCACTGCCATCTCTATAGCTATCTCATGTTGAATCGTTTAGGACTATTTTTTATTATGAGTGATAGAAACCCACCACAAAGTACTTTATTATTTTTTTCTAAAATTTTTAAATGTTTATTTATTTTTGAGAGAGACACAGACAGAGCATGAGTGGGCGAGAGGCAGAGAGAGGGAGACACAGAAGCCGAAGCAGGCTCCAGGCTCTGAGCTGTCAGCACAGAGCCCGATGCGGGGCTCAAACCCATGAGCCGTGAGATCATGACCTGAGCCGAAGTCGGACACTCAACCGACTGAGCCATCCAGACGCCCCAATTAAAGATACAAAGGGGAGATCTACCAGCTCACGAAATCAAAGGAAGGTTTAAATAGTCATGACGAAGGAGGCAGGAAGGTCAAATATTGTCATCCTCATTTTCTACAAGAAGGAGAGGGCTGGAAGAAATGACTGCTCAGGTTTGGCAATAGAACCAGGACCCAGGTTGCCTGAAGGGTGTGTGTGGTTTATTAGTCAGGACTCCCTGGGCTTTTATGGTGAGAAACCCAACTGGAAGGAAAAGAGAGGTGGGTTGTTTTTTTTTTTAATGCTTTTATTTATTTCTAGGAGAGAGAGAGAGAGAGCTTGAGCAGGAGAGGGTCAGAGAGAGAGAGGGGGAGTCACAGACTGAAACAGGCTCCAGGCTCTGAGCTGGCAGTCAGCACAGAGCCCGACGCGGGGCTCGAACCCACGAACCGCGAGATCATGACCTAAGCGAAAGTCGGACGCTTAACCGACTAAGCCACCCAGGCGCCCCAAGAGAGGTGGGTTTTATTGGCTTAGAGAATCCAAGGAAGGCTTGCACAGGACAGCGATCTAGCCTCTGTCGCTACAGTACTGTGCAGGCACGGACCCCCAGGTTATGATGAATGCCATGGGCTCTCACGCCAAAGAATGTTCATGTGCATTTTGCGGGGTGCGTCACAGATTTCACTAAAACCTGTCCAGAGAGCCTCAGTTAAGCTCCTCCTCTAGAAAAACATCCCATTCTTGTGGAGCCCACTTCGTATGGTATCTAGAGCAGACCTTTTCAGAATAGATGGAGTTGAGGTCCACATTCCAGAGCATGAATGGAACTCCAGGCAGGGGTGAGTACCTGTGGCTCGGCCTCTGGATCTCCCCCCTCTCTTCTTTTATCTGTTTTCTTACACTGGGACCCCAGCTAAGGTATCACGTGTTTTAAAAGTCTCTGCTGATTAAAAAAGATAAATTTAAAGGAAAAGAAAACCGAGCATTTAAACATGAGTAAGCCTGTATGCCCCTCACCTTTCTTTCTAAAACAGGTCAGCTTCTCTGAATAGCCGTGCAGCCTAGAGATTCCAGGAATTTTAGAAACATTACCTGTTTATTTCATTGGACGTGACCCACACATCCTGCCCACGTGCCCACAGCAAGACCTTGGTAGGATAACTTCTTAGAAGCTATGAAAAAACATGACCCCCCGCAGGAGGAAGGCTCCACTATTGAGACAAGCTCATTGTCAGGGGAGATGTGCTTGGTATTTTTATGGCTCATTACGTTGCCAAGTGCTGTGGCTGCTTTGTACTGTTTGCTCTCGGGAAACTGCCCCAAGTTGGGCTGGAGATGGGGGGAGCCTGGAAAGTCCCAGGCTGGCTTGGCCGGAGGGTCTGCCCTGCCTCCCCAGGATTCCTGCTCCCTGGGCCTCCCGGTTGGCACTGCAGAACCAACGTCCAGTGTTTCTTCTGTCAGACTATTGATGGGGCCCTCCACCTGAATCATCTGGAATCTTCTGGAGAAGAGGAAGCCATTCATTTCCATGTATTTAATAGCATTCTTATGAATGACGGAAGCCTGGCGGGGCCAATCAGTATGCAAGCTTGTGAAGGAGAGGAGAGGGATGGTGGTCTCTAAGAGGCCAGGGTGTGATGGGGGCAGACAGGTGTGTCCCTGGAGAGAGCAGGGCTGGAGTGCAGGGCCTACCTTGACAGGAGACTGGTGAGGGCGCCTCCCTGCTTGAAACTTCCCACTGCCGCCTCCCCTGGACTGGGGTCCTCTTTCCAACTAGGGCATTTCCTGGCCCCGCTGCCTCCCAGTGAAGGCCACACAGTTCCTGCTGTTTGTCTAGGTCTTGTGGGTTCTGGGGAATCCTTCACACATTATGAGGAAGACTCTTGTATTGGTATAATGTTCTCCCTCTCACTCGCTCCCACGCTCACTCGCTCTCTCGCTCTCTCTCTCCTTCTGCAAACAGCTGATGAGTGAGAGAAAGATAACAGATTTGGGAGATGGTAGGGCTTGGGTGATTTCTGTCAGGCTCAGGTCTGGGGTTAGTGACCATGGGTCAAAGGTCATAAGAATATCAGAAAACATTTCTTTGAGGGGAAAGTGGGCATGGGGTTCCACGAGCGCATCCATGTTTCTAGCTTCCCTGTCCCTCGCGCCTCCCTGACCCCTGCAGGTGTGCTGGACGGTGGGGCTGGACCGGGAGGTGGAAGTACCTGCTTGTCCTAGGGATTCGGGTCTCTCTTCATTGTGAAGCTGGGGCCTGGGCAGCGTCTCAGGCTGTTGGTTTGGTGGGAAGCTAGAAGACCCCCTCCAGACTGGAAGCCTCTGGCACAGCATACCCCTTGGGTCATGGCCCCGAGGGCTCTGGAATGGTACAGGTGGGGGTCGGTAGCACTCACCCTCCAGGGAGAACTAGATGGACCATCAGGCCAGCCTCGCACTGGGGACACGCGGCTGGGACTGTGCTGTGGGACCTGGATGGAAGGGCCGGGAGTGTTCGAAGGCCGCCATAAGTACCACTAACTGGGTGATGTAAAGAACAGACATTTATTGTCCCGCAGTTCTGGAGAAATCTGGGATGGAGGCATCGGTGGGACCCGTGTTCCTTCTGAAGGCTCTGGGGAAAAAATCCTTTCTGGTCACCAGCGTCTGGTGCCTGCCAGAGTCATTGGAGTTCTTTGGCTCGAGCTAGATTGGGCCAACACTGCCTCCATCTTTACATGGACTTCTCCCTCTGTGTCTCTTGTGTCTCTGTCGCCAAATTTCCTCCTTCCTCCAAGGACACCAGTCATTGAATTTAGGGCCTGCTCTCATCCACTATGACCTCATCTTCACTTGATCATATCTGCAAAGACCCTCTCTCCAAATAAGGTCATGCTCACAGATCTCTCCAGGGTTAGGACTCCAACTGATCTTTTGAGGCCCATAAATCTACCTGTTACAGGGGAGTGAAGAGGCCCATCTAGATGGCACCCAGCCAAACACCTGTCAGGAGCACCGGCCCTGGCCCTCAGAGTACCTTGATGCTCCCCTCTCTGCCCACAGTGCCAAGCACATCTGCACACACTGCCATGACGCCAGCATCACTGGCCAGCAGATAGATGTCGTAGCATGCCTTCTAGTCTTCTCATGTACCCTTACCACACCCCCTTAGGGCCCAGCCTCGTACTGCTCCAAGGGTGAAGGCTTCCCTGACCCTTTTCCCAAGCAGGGTCCTCATTCCTTCTTCCAGGCTGCCAGAGGCATCTGTCCGATGTCTCCTGTGGCACGTGGCACATATCAGCTTACATGTCTGTGATCCCCTGACCTCCAGGGCCGGAACTGAGTCTGTTCATTCTGGTATTCTCCATCTGATGCATGTGGCACACAGTGGGCCTTTAGCGCTGGTGGAGTGAGGAAGGACCAAGGATGGACATACAGGTGTGTGGATTAGACGGACAGACGTCCAGTAACAAAAGTCTTCCCTGACCACCCCACCCCTGCCACCTTCATGCCCTTGCCATGCCTTGTTCTGCTCCATAGTGCTTTTGTCAGTTATCGGAGCATCTGCTTATCTGATTGTTGTCTGTCTGCTTTCACTAGAATGTGTGCTCCGCACAGACCAGCATTTTGCCGATTTCTTTTTCACTACTGTATGCACCATGCCTAAAAGAGCAATTTTCACAGGATAGGTGGATGGAAGAGCAGGTGGGTTTTAGGATGGGGGGCCGGGAGGGACACCTGTAGCCTAGTGGAAGTATGTCACTGTGAGCACAGGGTCAATGGGTCTCAGAGCCGTAGGGCATACAAGCTTCTTGCTTGGTGGGCTTATTTGGCCCTCCCTTGTTGCACCCCAGACCCAAGATTTATTTGTCTACACTGGCCTCTCAGGCCAAGGCCCTTGCACTCCCAGGCTAGGGCCAGCAGCTCTGCTGGGCCTTCCTTTAATCCCTGGGAAATACTGCCGTGAGTTGTTAAGTATCAACCTCAGCCTACCCTGGAATGGGTGGATCTTATAGAACATGTTTCTGCACCCAGAGCAATCAGGTAGTACCCGGCAGAGCGGCATATATACATCACTGCTGATCTCTGTGTCAGGGGTGTGTGTGTGTGTGTGTGTGTGTGCGCGCTTCCTGTGTATTCTGCCAGTGCTGCATGTGGAAGGGGTATTATCTTCCCTCTGTCCCTGGAGAGGCTTGGTTTATATAATCTACTTGTCTCCCAGGCCCACTTACTTAGCAAACACGGTCAGAGCGTAGAGAGAGGGGATCTGCAGCCAGGTCTCAGAACCAAGGGAACAGTTCTCATGCAGAAAAGTAGAAGATGTGCAGGCAGGGCCTGAGGTAGTCCATGTTAATGCTACAGAAGCTCATGTGACTCAAGATTGATGTGACCAAGCAACTGGTAAACCAGAAGGCCGTGCTCTCATTTGTTCAGGAAGCTGGAAAGGGAGTTTCTCACACCGGCCCTGACATTCCTATGAGGCTCTTGCTTTCTCTTTTTCTTTTTAAAGAAAAATTTTTTTAATGTTTTATTTCTTTCTAGGAGAGAGAGAGAGACAGCGTGAGCAGGGGAGGGTCAGAGAGAGAGGGAGTCACAGACTGAAGCAGGCTCCAGGCTCCGAGCTGGCAGTCAGCACAGAGCCCGACGCGGGGCTCGAACCCACGAACCGCGAGATCATGACCTAAGCGAAAGTCGGACGCTCAACCAACTAAGCCACCCAGGCGCCCCTCTTTTTCTTTTTTTCTTAATGTTTATTTATTTAGAGAGAGAGAAAGAGTGTGAGTAGGGGAGGAGCAGAGAGAGTGGGAGAGAGAGAATCCCAAGCAAACTCTGCACTGTCAGCGCAGAGCCTGATGTGGGGCTCCATCCCACAAACCATGAGATCATGATCTGAGCTGAAATCTAGAGCCAGCCACTTAACTGACTGAGGCACGGAGGTGCCCCTGGAGCTCTTTCAACGCATAGAATGGAAGAATTTGTTAAATAAAGAATTAGAATAAAGGCCACTGTTTGCTCTTAAAGGAGAATTCTAACAAGCTTGATGAATTTCCATTCTCGACTTGAGTGATATATTCTAAAAAGCAGGGAGGGAGCTCTGGTCTAAAGCCAAAATACCAGCCCCCTGGCCAGGCCTGGAGATACCAGTTCATGCTCCTTTCCAGATTCCTTATTAGTCACACTTGTCATTGGGTGCCTCTCGCCTAGGACATGCCGCCCTTTGCAGCCCTCTCTTAAATAAAATGTTTCAGGGCAACTGCTTCCTGGAGCGTAATTGAGTGAGAGAGGAACACTTTCCATTGTGGCAGGATTTTTTTATGGTAATTAACACTTGCTATCCCCTCTCCCCAGAACATACTGCCCCCAGATTTTCCTCCCACCATTTTAAATTAAGGTATCATTTACATACCGTAAAACGTACCCTTTTGAAGTGTACAGTTAGTTGGGGTTTGTTGGGTTTTTTTTTTAGTATATTCACAAGCTCATGCCTGCAACCATCATTGCTGTGTAGTTCCAGAATATTTCCATCAGCAAAGACAAACCCAGTACTCATTAACTGTCACTCCACATTCTCCCTCTCCCAGGCCCCTGGCCACCACTCCCCTACTTCCTGTCTGCCGATTTGCCTATTCTGGACATTTCATAAAAATGAAATTCTACAATACATGGTCTTTGGTGACTAGCTTCTTTCCCTGAGCCTGATGGGTGTGGTATTTTGGGGGTTTTTTTGCTTTCTTTCTTTTTTTTTTTTTTTTTTTTTTTTTTGAGAGAGAGAGAGACAGTGGGGGAGGGGCAGCATGGAGCCAGAAACAGAGATTGATCTCACAACCCTGGGATCAGGACTGGAGTCAAAATCAAGAGTTGGGGTCTCAACCGACTGAGCCACCCAGGCACTCTGAGCATGATGTTTTTAAGGTTCATCCACATCATCACATGTATCAGGACTTCCTTCCTTTTTTATGGCCATATACTATTCCATTGCATGGACATATCACATTATACTTACCCAATCCTCAGTTAGTGGATGTTTGGGTTGTTTCCAATTGTGGCTATGATAAAAAATGCTTCCATAAACATTTGTGTACAACCCTGACCTCCTCCCCATGGGTAAAGAGGCTCGGCTAACCCCGATCAGCACTAGCCCGATATCAGATCAGCACAGATTCTCTCTTCTTCCACTGGCCCTATATTTGCCCCAGTTGACACCAATCACCCTTGTCTTGGAGAGAGTACGGGCAGCATCTTGAATTGTGTGCGTCACTCATTGTGTGCATCACTCAGTGCCAACCACCAGCATGAGAAATGAACTGGCTGATTGAAGAGAATTCTCTAGTGACGCTTGTGGAAGTACAGTGTGTCCTGCTTGATGCAGGAGCACCTGACAGTCCTATGTAAGTGCCCCAGGGAAGGTGGCTGTCATTCATGGATTCACCAACATGCTGATAGCCTGGGGCTCCAGGTGGTCTGCAGCTGGGACCTGTCCTCCAGAGCCCCAGCCTGGGTTGTCCCTGGGGAGGGAACACTTCAAAAGTACAAGACTTTGTTCTGTCACCTTTTTAAAGCTGGTTTTTGGCCTCCTACTGGTGTCTGCCATCCTTCTCCATTCTTCTCCATCTTATTCCAGCTCCACAGCTGGGACAACAGGCCCTCTGCTAATCCCTCTGCCTTCCCTGAGCTGAGCCTCCCGCGCCCTCCTCCCCTGCAGACCACTTCAGCCAGACTCTGAGCCAGGATGAGGGTGCTCCGTGAGGAGAGGGACCCGAGCAGCCTCGCTTGCTGCAGCACGCTCAGCCCTGAGCAGGGTGTCCGGAGGCTGGGAAGGTGATGAACGTGATGGTGACAGTGGCACCACTGGAGATAGTGAGGCCTCCTGCATACCAGGCACTAGCCTGCCTTCTTTACGTGCTAATCAACTCATTTAACCCTCGCAGGGACCATAGGAGGCGGTTGCTGTTATTATCTCCATTTGAGAGATGCAGCAAGCGAGGCTGGTAGAGGCGAGGTTATCTATCAAAGTCACAGAACTCATCAAAAGGAAGCGCCAGGAGCTGAACGCTCACGGTGCAGCTCCAGACCCCATGTTTTTACTCTTGTGATATTTTCTCTGCATTCACACAGTTTGGAGGCAATAGATGAATGGACACAGAGGTCCCAGCAGGGGCTTCCTGAGAAGCCTCGCGTGGCACTACAGGTCTTCTAGGCCACTCTGAGCTTGGTGGAGAGCTAAGACTTGAGCAGAGGGTGAGTCCCGAAGGCAGCTCCCCCTGAGTGTGGAGGAGAAGGGGGGGGTGCAGGCCAGAGCCCAGGACTCTGAAGCCCAGACAGGGGAGGCCGCACCTCCTGGGCTCGTGGAAGGCCCAGGGTCGCGGACAGCTCCGTCTGCCCAGCCTCAGAGCTGAGATCCCGATCCAAGCCGCTTCCTTCCATTGTCTACGCGGGGCACACCCAGTGTGTTCCTACAGTGACCCCAGGCCAGGAGGGAGGGAAGGGGCCAGCCCGGAGCTGGGTCAGAATGGGAGAGGGGAAATGAGAGGGGAAGACTTGGTGTTTTTCCTTGTTTGTGTTTTGTATTAAAGAAAAGCAAATAATATCCTTTGAGAAACCCATTAAACAAAGCACATCCTAAGGCTGCCGAGGCCCATTGTGGCCGCCTGGAGCCCGGAATTCATTCATGCCTTTCTGGCCAGATTGCTGGAGGCAAGAGACAGGGTAGGAGGGAGGGACTGTTATTACAATAAATGTTGACATGTGTCATTCCCTCCCTGGACTGCTTCGGAGGCCAAGTATCCACGAGGCCAGAGTCCCTGCATCCTCCTGAGTCTGTTCCCTCTTGTTGTCCCACTGCCCCGCCCCCTGGAAGCTCCTTGAGACTGGCCAGAGCTGTCAACATCCACCCCACACTGGTCGGGGACTAAGCCCTGAGAAGGCCTCCCAGTGGGGCCGTCCACTGTGGGGCCTGAAACCAAAGGATCTGGGCCTCAGTCTCCCTGTCTATAAAGTGGGGGCATTGGGTTATATGGACTCTGGCTGACCACTCTCCAGCACACCAGGACCTGTCACTCCCTCTCACGCTGTGTGTGCCTAGGGGCTTGTGGGTGGCATGCGGGTCACGCTCAGACTGTAGTCTCTGCATCAGGGTCTGTACATGGGAATCCCAGGCCCGAGTCAGACCACCCCCTTCTCTCAGCCCTCCAGGTCTGGGTCCCCTCAACCACCCTCCTGCCCACCCACGTCCCCACACACAGGCTGCCCATAATGTAATGACAGTGTCCTCCCCCATGTCCCACCGAAACACACTTTAATGCTGGGAGGAGGGAGCTGGTGAGAACAGAGCTGGCCTTCAGCCTGGGGCTTGGCCTGTAAAGGACCAGCCCTGTGTTAGAAGTAGAGGATCTGTCTCCAACCTTCATGTAGATGTATAGCTGTTGTCCTCATGACAACATGGGACCGTGCTTAGGATTTTCCCCAGTTCAGAGTTTTAAAAAGCATTTAACTATTTCATTCTAAATGCTCCCCAGGGTTGTGAGGAATGAGGGTCCTAGGTCACAATTGCACGGGCCATCCTGGGCTCACGTGAGACAACCCGGGTCCTAACTCAGTCCATCTCAGTGAGACCCAGGGTTTGCAAGGGGCTGCATCTCCTTGGTCCTCTCAATGGCTTGAAGAAGATACTGACACTCCCAGTGTGTCGGGAAGCTTAGAGAAGTCATGAGTGTTCAAAAAGGAACTCATCCTCCATCATGCAGCCACGAATTTGGGATCTGGTCCCAGCTTTGCTGCTAATTCTCTGCAAGACCTCGAACTGATTCATTCATCCCTCTGGACCTGAGTGTCCTCATCTGGAATTTAAATGACTGGCTATAACAAATTCTGAGGTCCTCTCTGTGTCCCTCCCGATCTTTGGTTCTATAACTCCAGCATCACTGCCTGATGGGAAATGGATTCAGTCTACCATTTTCCAGTTTGCAATGTGGATTGGTGGTCGGAGGCTAGTCTTGCCAAACTCCAATTTCTTTTTGTCACAGATGTTGTTATCAACAGTTATGTGTGAGAAGGTCTTTGCGTCTTCCCCAAGTTACTAACGATAACTTCCTCCCACATGACGCAGGGCTACCATCCGATGCCCCATGAAGTAGAGATCGCCCACACGAAGAAGTTGTTCCGGAGGAGGAGAAATGACCGAAGGTAGGAGAGACTCCGTCGAGAGCTCTGGGTTTTCCGTCCTCGGCCAGCTGTCTGTAGTTCCGTCAGTTCTGGGCTGGGTTTTGCTTTCCCCTGTGGCCAGCTGACACCTGGGAAGTGAAGCGAGTGGGGCTGGTACCAGTCGAGGCTACACTTCTCTGGGCTGGCCCAGGGGGTGGGTCCCTTCAAGAGTCCAGGGCAGTGCAGGCCATGCCCCTCAGGAGGAGAAATCCTCTTTCCACTGACCCTCCCGTAACAACAGCCGTCCTCAAGGCTGCTGACGCATGTTTTGAGACATGGCCTCCAGGAGGCTCTGGAGCTCACACTTCCAAGGGTGTCTGTCTTTCCTCCTCTTCTCTGGTCCCTGAAAGTCATCCCGAGTCATGTGACAGGTGATAGGCAGATCAGCAACTGCACAGGCCACTGCTCTCTAGTGCCTGGAGGAGCTCACTTAACACTAAGCCAAAAACCAGGGTCTCCTTGCAGTTCAGAGTACTGGGTGATAGCGAGGGGCCGTAAAGACTGCCACCAGGGGCACCTGGGTGGCTCAGTCGGTTAAGCAGCCGACCCTTGGTTTCGGCTCAGGTCATGATCTCACAGTTCGTAGGTTCGGGCCCCACATCAGGCTCTGTGCTGACTATATGGAGCCTGCTTGGGGTTCTCTCTCTCTCCCCACCCCCGGCCCCTTTCTCAATTGCTTTCACTCTCTCACTCTCTAAATAAACTTAATAAAAGAAAAGGGCCACGAGGCAGCCTTGGGTACACAGGCAGCTGAGGCTAGGTGTCCCGGGAAGGCAGCCCATGGTTCCCTTGCAGCCTTTCTGACATGGAAAGGTCTTCATGGTACATTTCAAATGGAAAACTCCAGGTACAGAGTGATGTTTGTAGTCTGTGGACCTTCATAATAAAGCAGCATTAGAGTGTATTTTGTTTGAATATGCATATATTACTTCTGGTTGGAAATGTAAAAAATAAAGGAAGGGAGTAAGAGAGGGAAAGCAAAAAAGAGAGTAAGGATGGGAAGGAGGAAGGAAGGAAGGAAGGAAGGAAGGAAGGAAGGAAGGAAGGAGCGAGCGAGCAAAAAGCCTGCTGCCTCAGGAACTAAAATGAGGGGTGTTTCTCTGTCGGAGATTTCTTCTTGGATAGAAGTGATGGCTTGTGGTTTTACCTTTAATGAACAGGGAAAGTCCTCAGAGAGCCAAGGAGTGGTCTAGATGACATCTCTTGCTCAGAAACTATAGGAGCCTGTTTTGCTGGTATCCCTTGAAACTAGGGCTGTGGCTGACCAGGGTCCCCGGTCCTTCCCTCCACACGTGGGCGCTGACCGAGGAGTGCTGGGTGGTGGCTGGAGCACTGGGCACCCAGAACTCATCATCAGCTTGCGGATTTGGTGGGTGGGAGGCTTTCCAGAGGACAATAACCATGCAACTAACAAGGGGGAAGTCCGTCCTGGCTTTGACATCGGAACCACTAGGCACATCATGTAGCAGCAGGAAAAGGGGAAACTGAGCCAGGAGGGTGGGACCAAGCCCCAGTCCAGGCTTGCCCAAGGCAGGCTTATTACACTGTGTGTGCTGTCTTTGTGCCGTGCAGCATCACAGAGGTTCATTCCTGGTTTCTGGATGCCTGGTGGAGGGAGGAAATAGGGAGCACCCCCCCCCCAAAAGGGGAATGGGGTTCTCAGGGGCTGGAAGGGGTCAGGGAGATCAGAGGCTCGGTGTCCCTCTTCCCCTGACGCCCGGTCCCGAGTATGTATCTGGTGGTGTGTGGAATCCCCATGCTTTGGAAAGAAGGGTCACGCCCTGCCCTGCTTCTTCAGACCCAGGCAATGGGGCTGAGGCTCATGTCCATGTCGGCCACACCCCCACTTGTGGGCCCAGTCGCGTGCTCGGCAGTCCCCCCCTCCCCCCGTGGCAGGCCTCCGGAAAGCAGCGTGACTCAGGAATGTAGGAAGAGGAGAGTGACACGCAGGCACTGGGGAGCCGACGTTCCGCTGAGCCGCACCCGTGTTAACAAATGCCTGGGGTAGGTCAGCACACCTCACAAAGGATGTGGACCCGGGACAGGGTCAAAAGCAAGGCAATAAAGATGATTAAAGGGATAGAAAGTATGTCCTGGTAGGAGAGGCTAACGGGACGAAGCAGGGGAAGAACACTCATGCCAATAAACTCATGAGAGGTTTACACGGAGGGCCAGGAGCAGCTGCCTCGCGTTCCCGGGGACCCAAACCAGAGGGAGCTGGCTAGAACGCAAGAAGAGGGTGTTCAGCTAGACCACAGATGCACTCCAGGAGTAAACGCCTTGACCATCAGAGGGTCCGTCTGCGGTTCAGGACGGCAGGCAGCGGAAGGTGGAGCGTGTGGTGCCCTATAGTTTGGAGCGGGGTCGCCTGCATTCTATCCCAGGTCCCGCTGGACGCAAGGGGTCGTGGGTCCCTGCTGCTTCTCACTTCCAGTTGTGGAAGGCTGAGGCGCCTGCCCCGGAAGTAAACACCGGATATGGATTCTACCTCCATTCACTACCTCTGTGACCTGGGCAGATTGTTTCACACCCCTGTTGTCTTCTGTAAAATGGGTCTACTAAGCGGGAGGCTTGAATGATCCAATCTTTGTAAGGCTCCTGGAAACGGTCTTAGCGCCGGCCCACTCTTGGGTCCGAGGTACACAGGAAACACTATAGGGAAGGGTGGGGAGAGGGCTGCAGCGAAGGTGGGCCCTCACCCACGATCCCCCTTGGGAGTCCGGGGAGCTTTGCCCTGCGTTCACTCCCGGATCAATTTCCTTCTCCTGGTTCTGCTTCCCCAGGCAGACCAGGAAGGAGGGCCCTCGGGTGCGGCCGTCTGCGGCCTCTGCTCCCACACTCCATGGGCTGCTGCGAGGTGCTCTGTGATGAAAATTGAGTTGCAAATGCCCTGTCTTCGTTTTGCAGAAAAAGGTTAAGCCCGAGAATGGTTCCTAGGGTCCCCCCCCGCCTTAAAAATGTTCTCGAAACTTAAACAACTAGTAACTGCTTGCTTATTTTGGGAAACTACTCAAAGATGTTTGCTGATTTCAGAAAAAAATTACACATTTCATGCTATGAATGTACTAAATGAGTACTTCAAGCATTCCTCAAGGAGCCACATACCTCAGGTGCCCCATCCCCACCCACGTTGGAGACCTGGTGCGTGGAGGAGGGCCTGCGAGCTTCCCCTGCCCCAGCTTCCCACCCCCGGCCTTGGGTGCAGGCAGAGGAGCAGGCTCCCAGAGGGCCAAGTCTTGCCCATGCTGCCGACCTTGAGTGAGGTCTCACCTGCTGAGGGTGCAGGATTCTCTCCCCACCTACGCCCTGCTCTGTTTGCAGAGATGAACAGACTGGGGCAATGAACAACTGTCAGGGGCTGTGTTCCCTAGGAAGCTGACTCTGGAGTAGGGCACTTAACAGAGGAGCGTCCTTTGAATCAAAAGCCATAGACAGGAAGCCAAGGGAGCAGGATTGGGCAGAGNGGGGGGAGGGAGGAGGGGCTCTGAAGTTGAGGTGATTTAGAGCTGTCCTGAGACAGAATGAAGGAGCAGGTCTGCCTATGCCCTGCCTGCTGGTCATTGGGTAGAATTGCCACAACCTTAGGCGGGCGGCTCTCATCACCCAGGGCAGTCTCTGTAGGGGCTGACAGCAGGGGGGAGGGGGGAGGAGAGGTCTGCTCCAGCACGTCTAGCAGCTGAGGGGGGTGAGTGCACCATATCTGAAGGGGAGCCTGGGTGGCACATCACCCCGAAAGCCCCTGGGAAGCCTTACTTAACTCTCCTACTGGGACTGATGGAGTAGTGCTCTGTACTTCAGCCTGTGTTCCAGAGAACACCAGAGAAGTGCTAGGCTTGGCCCCTGCTCTCCAGGGCCTAGGGTACAGCTTACACAGCCGTCTTTGGCTCTTGAAGCCACCAGACTGCATGTAGAATCTGAGTGTTGAAAGAAAAGAGCCAGCAGGGGCTGGTAGAGGAGTGCTTCCTGGAGGAGGTGGGCTTGAACTAACCTGTGAAACACAAGGAGGATTTGGAAGGGAAACCAGAGGATATCAGGATGGAAGGAACGTGAAATTGCAAGAACCAGAGACCCCCACCTCCCCAGAAGCCATCCCACAAAGCTCCTTAGAAACAGAGCCAAGAGCGTGGCGCATACGGCAGTCACCACCCCCAACTGAACTAAATCAAAGGGAAGGGCTGGAGTTCCTGGTTCCTAATGGGCCCTGGCCCAGGGGGCTACAATCTGTGTAGACACAGCACACCCCAGAACGGGGCCTCCTAACAGAGCAGGGCAGCGAATGCAGGCACTATCTCTCCATCCCACGCTGCCCCAGCAGCCGGGGAGACTAGAGCACCATTCTCCCACTTAATCTATTTCTTTAAGTGAGGGCTCAGAATGGTTCACGGAAGGAAGAAGAATGGTTAACGGACTCCACGTGTGCAGCAGATTCAGGAGGAAGAAGAAAAGAATGCCATGGTCATCCAGCTAGTGTCAGATCGCCCTGCTGGGCGAGGGGCAGGAGAGCCAGCTGTCTCCACCCTTCCGCAAGCCACCCCCTCCCTATGTCCCCAGGCGCTGCAGTCGGGGCCACATCCTGGACGCTGCATGGTGATTGGAGCCTGAATGACCATGGCCGTGGCTTGGTGTCCTCTAATTGTAGAACCAATTAAGGATCTTATTCCTTCTTCCCTTCCTCTGCCAACATGTGGCCAAACCCTCCCTGGGTGCCAGGCTCTTTCCCTAGGGACAAAGTTAGTATCAGCCATCAGATCTGATTTGGCAAAAGCTCTCTGTGACATCTTGTGGGTCACTGATAAAAATGAACAGGATCTCTGGAATTATGGGTGATGGATCTATAAGTTTCTAAATAAACTAAAAATCCTGACTTATGTAATTTAAAAGGATAGATTTCTTTTACAGGGTTTGCATATCAATTAAAATTTTTTTGGTGACTAAGGCAGGTTCCAGGAAAGAATGGCATGGAAACCCCTGGAAATACTCCTTGAATCTTGACTCTTGACGCTTGCAGGTTTCCCCAAATGTATCAGGCGAATAACCCTTTAAAAAACGGAAGTAAATCTGGTCTGGTTCATGTGAATCTGTGCTAACTATTGGTTACGTCATTTCTTCCAAAACATCTGTTTGGGAGTTGCTTTGAGAGACATGATATCTATATATTTTCTGATTTTGGAAAATTGGAACCGTAAGCACACAGCTACAGTCTCTAGCACTTTGTTCTCCAAGATTCCTCCGACATGTTCAGGGACTACTAATGACCTCAGTAAAGCATCCTCTTTTCCTGAGCAATATTGCTCCCTCCCTTGGGCTAGAAGATGAGAATTAGGGCACCTGTCACTCCCCCACCATCCCCTCCTAGGCCCTGGACATCGTATGGACCGGCAGGGTCTACCTCTCCTGGCCCATCACTTATCCTCCAACAGAAAGCAAACCCTTCTTTCAGCCGCGCCCTTAATTTTACATCATTAACCCTGTCCGCAGCCCCATGCTTCCCTCCTCCCTCTCACTCAATGTACGAAATTATAATTTTAGAACCCTCGTTAACTCTTCTTAGACCCACTCCGCAACACATTCTGATGATTACCGTGCTTTGATGATCATCATTGGCTATGGGCAACCTCTCATTCCTCCATTCTGGAACCACCTTATCCCTCCTCCTTCTCACTTCTAGGCTCATGGGCAAGGACCCTGAGGAAGCCCTGGTGCCTCCTTAACCCCCTTTCCTCTAAGTCACAGTTACTTTCAGAAGCCTGACACTCCCCTGAGCACTGCAGACTCCTGCGGTCACGGAGTCCTTCATCCTGTGCGGATGACTCTGTCCCAGATCATGCGGACCAGGAACAGATCAGGAAGCAACTAGTTCAGATCCCTGGATCTGTCCGTCAGCTCACGAGTCGTTAAGTTAGCCCTTTTGGAAGTACAGTCAATCCTCCTTAGTTGTGGGTTCCATATTTGCAAATCTGCCCACTTGCTAATATCTATTTGTAACCTCAAAATCAATATTCACGGTCCTTTCAAGGTCATTCATGGGCACGCCCGGGGTGGTGAGAAATTCGAGTTGCCGAACGCGCCGATTCCCGGCTGCGGTCAAACAAGGAGATGTTCTCCCTTTGTGTTTCAGCTCTCACGCTGCAACGAGCCTCCTTTTCATGATCTATTTAGTGCCATGATTTTCACAGTTGTGCGCTTTTGCCGTTTAAAATGCCCCCAAGTGTCATCCTGCGGTGCTCTCTAGTGTTCCTAAGGGCAAGAGGGCTGTGATGTGCCTCTCCGAGAAAAATCTTGAGTGTCAGGTAGGTGTCATCCAGGCCTGACTTGTATATAGTCAGGATACTTATGATGCATTTTCATGATCGATAGAGTGCTGTTGGCCATGCGTTCACCATTAATGAACCAACAATATATAATAAGTAAGGTGTCTTTAAGCAGAAACAGATAATATAAGGTTTATGTATTGATTGATTGGAGAAAATGTGGTGGCCAGAGGCTTGTAGGAACCCAACCCTGAATTTCCCTTGGGAATAATCGTTCGGCATTCCCTAGGCCAGCGTTTGTGGGCCTTTGTAGACCTGAACTACAGCGAATAATGAGAGTCAACAGTGCTTACTCTTTAAACAGGGTAGAGAGGTGCTCAAGGTAAAGGTATAGGCTGTGAGTGATCGGATTTCAGACCTGAGTAATTCGTCTTGTTTGTGTGGTCGTGGGAGAACTGAGGGCAAGAGAAGGGAGGATCAGGAGACCCTTCCTTCCCTGGTCGTCACCTGTCTTGGGTCTCATTGAGGGGGCGTCTGCTTCATTGGCCCCATCCGGGGATGACACCATCCCTGAAGCCCCCCAGACCACTCAACCCTAGACCGCTCAGCCCTGCGGTCACCATCAGTGTCATCCTGTCATCAGGAGCCCAGGGGAAGGCGAGACAGATCACACTGCCATCGCCCGGGGTTTGTCTTTATATCCCAGCAAGGAAATTGCCCTCATTAAGTCTCTGCTAAAGATAGATAAGAAAATGGGACAGGCAAACCCCCACCTGGCAGGCAGCCCTGTCGGATTCTAAGCAAAATGAGTCAGATAGGAATTATTTTTAGGCTCCTTCTCCTCCTCCCCCACGCCCACCCCCAAGCAGGCACTCTTGGAAAGAACAGCTCATTTCTTAAAGCCAGATGTCCACGTCCATGTCCAACTGACGTGAGAGTCCCAATATGCCTAGAGAAGACCCCAGCCTTTGCACAAACCACGATGGCCAGGTCCTCCTTTGGACACTGCAGCCACCTCGCTCAGCGTTCCTGGGAGGAACAGGCTGCAAGGGGGCCCCGGGAAGGGTGGCCCATGACTCACCTAAGAGTGACGCACCTCCCAGGATGCCCTTTCTCGCCCCTCTTTCCCGGCGCATGCCGCGTGCTCAGGATCTGCTCTATACACCATACTTCATGGGAGAGAAAGCAAGGCCCTGGGGCCCCTCTCCCAGGGGGACTAGCACATCCCTTGGGCCAGGGACCCGCATCCAAGGGAGGGCCCTTTTGTGCATTTTGACAGAGCTCCTGTGTGCCGGGCCTGCCCACTCTGGCAGTGGGCATCTCCCAGTCTGTGCCCACTCTGGGAAGCTGAGCATTGCCCTTCTTTGTTCTCCCTCTTCCCCTTTTTCCAGCAATTAGGATTTGTGCAGACCGCGTAGACCCTAGATGGGAAAGGAGAGTGACCTGGAGGTAAGGGATCTGACTGGAGTGGAAGCAGGGGCCTGTGCCCACCAGCCTAGAGGGCAGGAGGGTTGCTGACTAGGAAAGTAGCTGAGAGAGAGAAATGCCATCGTGGCCGGGTCTGTGCCTGGGACAGAGGGTAGAGCAGGAGACAGCCTTCAGAGCTGGTTCAGTTACGCCTCCTCAGTGGCCTCGGGCTCTCTGTTTCTGCAGTGGTGGGCATTTGGGAGTTGGCTCACACATGTTACCCCTGGTCCTTCCCCAGCAACTCTGAAGGCCCCAAGTAACTGGGCCCCTGGCACCACCTCCCCACAGCCTTGCCTGGGGGCAGGGTGCATGGTGGGCAGCCCAGCTGCGCAGCCTTCCTAGGCTTCAGGACTAGCTCATCCCTCACCAGGCAGGGGGTCTTTAGGAGATAAGGACCCTCACCAAGCCTATTGTCTCAGGGACAGTGATGTGTGCAGGGGTGCCAGCAGATGACACTGATGCAGGTATGCAGGAAGTCCCAGAGGCCATAACCAGTGCCCCTTATATCTTCTACCCAACTCATGTGCCCTCTCCAGAAAGTTCCAGAAAGGCAGGCCCTATCTGCTGCTCCTGTGTACATCTTTCAGGACCAAATCTGGTGTAGGTTGGTACCCCTGGTTCCCTGCATGCCCAGCTGAGTCCCCTGGCTGAGGTGCAGCCTGGGACCGCCTTATTCGGAAGGTAGGCTGTCCACCCCCTTGGTTCTAGGGCCTTTTTGCTGGACCCGCAGGCAAACCCAGCCCACCCTCCGTCCTCTGGAAGTCACTCAGCAACTTAACAAGCCCTTCCAGAATGTTCACCATGTTCAGGACACACGGAGCCCTTTACGAAATATCAGCTCATAGAAGCTTGCCAACAACCTTAGAAAGGAGATAACTGTTTTTGTTTCCATTTTACAGATGGGGAAAGCCCCATCTTGCAAGCTTGCACAGAGAAGCGAAGTAACTTGCCCAAAGTCAGAGAGCTGGGAAGTTTAGCTGAGCCAGACTGCAAACCCAAGCAGTCTGGCTTCAGAACCTGTGTCCCCAACCAGTTCTGTGCAGAAGACTCCTGTCTGTCCCCTCCTCAGCACACTGTATCTCCCTCTTTGGGTCCTTTACTACCTTCTATACTCCCCCCCCCACCCCCAATTAACTCATGTGCCGAGGGTGGTGAACAGCATGGGGCTGCTGTTTTCAAAATGGACTCAGTGGGGAGCTAGTACATATTCCAAAGGAATCAGTGAATGGGGAGGTTTCAAATGAGACCTACCCGACAGAGTCACTCACCTGCCTCCTGCGCCCCAGCACCCGCTCCGTCACGCCTGGAGATCCTTCCTTGGTTCAGATGATTCATGCGTGGACATATTTAGGAAGGGCCTGCAGTAGCCTGGAGCTCTCCCAGGTTGTGGGGGCCCCACCCGGCGAGAAACTGGAGGAGGGGTGGTGTGAGTTCTAGAATGGTGGGCAGCTCCCAGGGGAGGGCGATCTGGCCGGGAGGGCCTCCTCCCGTCCCCACCCCTGCCCCAGGGGGACCAGCCCAGAGCACGAGATGCCTGCCTGCCTGCAGGGACAGGGGCACAGGTTTTAAAAATACCAAGGAGCCTTCCTGCCTGATCAGCATTTACCCTGAGCTCCAAGGGTTATTTCTGAGTCTTCCCAGTAATTCAAGTTTAGTCATTTATTCCAAGGCGTGTGTTTTGGGGAAGCCAAGGTGGCCTCTATTATGGTTGGGAGTATTTTGGGGGGGACCCTGGTTTCCAGAAGTGATGCAGGGCCTCAATTCGTCAAGCCATCAGCAAACAGAATTAAAATAGCTCAAGACAGGCCCTCAGTTCCTTGGAGGTGATGCTTAGTCCCCATGAGGAAAATGAAGACCGAGGTGTCCCCTGTCCCCTGGGTGCCCCGGGGTCATCTCTCAAGTAGCACCTGCAGGGATCTCAGCGCCCTTCAAAATGCAGAATGGACAGAGCAGCCTGTTCTTCCCAAGGAAGCCTGGACAGATGGACAGACAGACAGCCAAGCCCTAGGAGGAGACAGGCCCACAGCCGTGGCACACCCTGTGGGTCCAGTTGTAACTGGACACGAACTTACCAGCAGTTCAAGGGGAGCTTAAAGCTTACAGTTGCCAGCTTACGTTTACCCCTTAGCGGCGCGGGGCAGAATTATTGGGACTCTTTCCAACAACCCCAGGAAGGAGCTAATTTTTATTTCCCTTTTACTGATGAGGAAAGTAACTCACACAGAGCAGTGAAGTAACCGGACCACGTGTAACCTTCCTGATAGACCTTCAGAACCCGTACCGCCCTCCCACCCTCCGCTCCCTGGAGACCTGCCCAAGGCTGCCCCCACCTCCCTCCTGCCACCCGGTCCCCCTCTGTGCTCCCCGTCTGTGCAGGACCCCTTCCCTGACTTCTGCCTGCTGGTTCCCTTCCATTTACAGGTTCCACCCGCCCCACCCCCCTCCACCCTGCAAGCTCTTTTTAGGCCTCTCTGATCCTCTTCCCTGACCTTCCCCGCTGAGGACGGCCCGGCACACACCCAGAGAGCTCTGCTCGCCTCAGTCATGTCCCCTGGCTCTCCAGGAGCACGTCCCGCAGCGGAGGGATTTGGGGCCAGGCGGGAGGCCCCGGAACGCACAGGACACTGGCCCACTTGTGAGCCCGCATATCCTGAGCCGGCTCTCGGGGTGAACGGATGAGCCCAGAACTACAGCAGCCCTCGAGTTGTCTTCAGATCCTGTCTTTTCAGCTTATTCTAGGCTTTCTGTTTCCTGGGCCTGGCACTGAACTTCAAGGAAAATGTATGTGGACCCTAAACAAAGATGAGGAATGTTCTGAGGAATTGAAAATATGATACGGGGCTGTATGTGTGTCTGTTCCGTCTGGTGGCCCAGTGGCCATAGTAAACCTGCTCTAGGCTAGCTCAGCGCATCAGGGAGCAGGCAGCACAGGCTTGTCACCTTGAGCAGGAAACCTGGTGCCTTTGAACTGTGAGCTGCAGCTGTGGCTCAGAGAGTCAGAGCAGGATCAGGATGGCACAGGCAGAGGGAAGGATTCGGACTCTGCCCTGATGTTCTGGAAGGCTGAGATGGTCAGCTAGAAGGAGGGTAGAGAGGTGATCATCAGCCTGTCGCTAGGCAGGGCCCACAAAGGCCCCACCATCCAGTTCCCATTCCTCTGCCCTTAGGCACCCCCTCCCAGCTGAAGCTTCTGGATATTCTTACTGTGGTTCTTCTTCTAACACAGTCAGGCGACACTGTCTCCACCTTGTCATCCACTCCACACCCCACTATCCCCAAATAGCTCCCATAGCCCAGATTGACTGCTTTTGCATCCCATCTGGGAATCCAGGGTGTCAGTGAGCGATTTGGCCTTAATGGGTCACCAGGCGGGTCACCTTGCATTTTCTCTGAGGTAAGAGAATGATTTGGTGCTAAGTGTTCCTGACACACTGAGATGCCAGGACAGGGTGGGAGGTTGTATTTTCTGAAGACAGGATTTTTAGCACCTAAAAGCCTAAAACCATCCCCCTTTTGCCAAATACCCCTTTTTCCTCCACCTTCATTTAACGGAAGTCACATAGCGTGAGGCACTGCAGTCAGAATGTGTGAGTGGCCCCTTCTACACCTGTCCAGACTTGCTTTGGGTTCCGTTACTAGATGTGGAGCCTCAGAAGCATTGCTTCACCGCTCTCAGGCAAGGTGCTCATCTATGACATGGGACATCTACCTTCCGACTGTTTTGCAGTTCAAATGGGACAACGCTTCGAAAGCAGGGAAAATGTCAAAGGCTGCACAAACACGAAGGTTTAAGCCGTCCGTGTTGTGTCGGAGGTGCACGCATGTCTGCGTGCCCTGTTTTGTGTGTGGCTGTTGCAAGGATTCCACCAGTTACCGTTCCCAATGACAGTTTGCTGGAAATGGAGCGTGGCCGGGGCGCTTGTATTGGCTATCTCTCACCAAATAACAAACGGCTCCAAAGCGCAGAGCTTACAACAACAAACAGTTCTTGTCTCGTGCAGCTTCCAAGGGTCAGGAATCCAGGAGCAGCTTAATTGGGTGGTTCTGGCTCCGAGTCCCTCCTGAGACTGCAGTCAAGCTGTTGCCCGGGATTGTGATCATCTGAAAACCTGATTCAGATGGAATTGGACGGTCCATGTCCAAGCTCTGTGACGCGGTTGTTGGCAAGCCTTAGTTCCTCACTGGCTGTTGGCCGGAAGCTTCATTTCCTTGCAATGTGGGCCTCTCTGCAGGGTGCTCATGATAGAATGAGTGATTTGAGAGAGAGAGAGAGAAGCTGTCATGTATTTTTACAACCTAATCTCAAGAGCGACATACCATCCTTCTGCTATGTTCTGTTGGTCATACGAACTAACCCTGGTACAGTGTGGGAAAGACTATATAAGAGCATGAATACCAGGGGATGGGAGCCACAGGGAGGGGCACCTTTATCCACTTCTAGTTCCTTTCTGTGTCATTGCCTCCTCCCAAATCCCCACTTTAAATGATCTAGTAAAATCCACAAATGCCTTTGAATGGGTTGAGGTGTTTTGTGTTTTCTCTTTTCCGGTTCAACTTCAAATCTTTCTAGCAGCAGCTTCCTTATCTTCTCCTCTCTTCCATCCTCCTTGTCCACGGCCCCTCTGTCTGATGGGATACGAGGGAGAGTATTTCCTACCTGGAGAAGGTATTAAGGCAGAGGACGCTATTGTCCGAGCTTTGAAACATACCTGTCCTCCAGGGGGTCCGGCAGATAGTTCCAGGAAAAGAGAAGTTTCCAAGATAGACAGACAGACAGACACACACACACACACACACACTCACACACACACACACTCACACCCAGAGGCATGTCCATCATAACAGTAATGTAGGGGAGACTCAGAGAGGCCATGTAGTTTCCTCAAGACCTTGTGGAGCCCAGTAGGAATATCCAGACTCTTCCACAGGGTTTTGTCACATCGGCCCTGTACAGGGAGGTAAGTGTCTTTTTTCTACCCACTCCAGAGGAAAAGGTGATTTGGAGTTGTCTGCCTGTCTGGGTGCGGGCTGCCCTGCCCGGGGGGGACGGCCAGATATTGGAGGGATTCAGAACAGTGGCGGGAAGGGGAGACATCCCTCAGTCCCAGGAACGTTTAGGCAGGTGCGATGACAGCTTTTGAGGGGACTAGGCGGCAGAGGTGGTCTGTAGTCTGCCCTTTCCATGCAGGCGCTCTTCCCCTCCTTTCAGAAGGCACCGCCAGAAGTACCTGGGCAGGCTCTGGCTCCAGAGAGAGTCATGGAATGAAGTGATAATATGCCCTTTATGACCAGAGCTTTGCTGTCTGGTACGAATTTAAATTTGTTGAAATGAAGTAAGTTAAAATCTGTCCTCGGTCGCACCGGCCACTTGGCAAGTGCTCACTGGCCACAGGGAGCCGATGGTTACCACGTCGGACAGTGCAGACAGAGAACGTCTCCGTCCCTGCAGAAAGTTCTGTTGTTAGATAGTCCTGCTCCACAGAAACCCTCCTGGGCCCCAGACAGCCAGGCAGGGGTGGCTGGAGGGCAAGAGGGAAGGCCGGGGTGGAGCATTCTAAGGGTCTGGGCAGGGAGAAGTGGCCTGCAGAGCAGAAGGAAGAAACTGAGAAAGAGAAGGAGGTGCTTACTGAGTACGCATAGCCCCCGGGGTGTGGAGGTGGAGGCGGCTCAGGAAGGGGGTCACTCCTCCTTGAGCTGGGTCTGGTGACAAGGAACACCGCCCACCCTGCTGGGGTTCCAAAGCCTGCAAAGACCACTTCCTCCACATCTTTGCTCAGAAGCGTGGCTGGAGGCTGACAGGTGCTAGCCCCAGGGAATGGCCTTCAGACCCTTTCTGTGAGCCAGCAAGACCCTTGAGAGCTGAGAAGCCTCCCCCAGACCTGACGAGGACATCACTGTGGGTGACCCAGGGCACCCCAACCTTACCTCCCATGCTGAAAGTTAGGGAGAAGGGAGGGGGACGGGGAGCCATTGGCTCCTTTGTCAACACACTCCACCCTCTATCCTTGAGTGAGACTCCGGTCACCCCCTCGTTCCTGCAGAACCTGATGCACAAACCACGTCTCCAACCATGTCTTCCCCAGGATCGGCTCAGGGCCCCTGACAAGGGCTTGGTTTGGTTTTGGGACCCAAGGGAGTACCCAGATGGGTGACATGTCTTCAGACAAAATCTTGTATGGAAAATAAACACATAGACAAATAGAAAAACTCCTTAGTTCTAATCAGGTTGGGGCCCAAATCCCAGCTGTCCCACCCACCACTGTCCCTCTGTCCCCACTATTTTTTTAGTTAGTTAGTTACTTAGTTACTTAGTTAGTTAGTTAGTTTATTTATTTATTTTGAAATAGAGAAGGCATGAGCAGGGGAGGGGCAGAAAGAGAGGAGAGAGCGAGTATCCCAAGCAGGCTCCACTGTGTCAGTGTGGAGCCTGATTCACGTAATGCAGGGATTGAACTCCCCAACCGTGAGATCATGACCTGAGCCGAAGTGGGATGCTTAACCAGCTGCGGCCACCCAGGCGCCCCTGCCCCGGCTCCTGTAAACTAGCCATGGAAGCTGCTCCTTAGGGAGTGCCCCACCTGTACTGGGCATCCTGTCTGGATCAGGGGTCAGCAGTCTTACCCCGTCAAGGACCAGAGAGTAAAACAAACTGTATTCACAGCAACAGATGGTGAGGGATTTGGCCCACAGGCCAGAGTTTGCAAATCCCTGATCTAGATTAGCACAAATCCTCCAACAAACCCAAAGAGAAGAAAATTTGTTTCTGCCGTATGGCCGAGACCAAGGCACAGCAAGTGAAGTCACCGGCCTCATTCCGTTCTCACATGTCTCTTGAGGCAAACCCAGGCCTGCCTGGCCAGAGTTCACATCCCCTGTCCTGTCTCCCTGCAGGGTCCCTCCCCAGGACAGAGGTAGCAAGAAAGCCAGAAGAGAGGTCCAGGGGGCACCAGGCTGGCTTTCCCCATTTCCCAGCAAACACTAGTCCTTGAACACAGCACTAGATGTGAGAGCTGAACCCCCAGGGCCACTGTGTTGGCTGGATGCTTGAGCTTGGTCTGATTAGCCTCACAAAGCCTATTGGCTCCTTGCCCCAGAGTGGACAGAGTGGACAGAGTTCCCCCGGGGATGCATTTTGACATGGAGGCAGCAGAAAACCTAGCCAACTGTTGTGGGAGGAGACTGCAGGGCTCAGGGGCCTGGGTACAGCCGGTGTCCCCTAATGGGTAGAACGTGGAAGACTAGAAGTCACAAGTCCCCTGCTCCCTGAAGTTGTTAAGGCAGGGCCCTACAAGGCAGAGGTGGACAGGGAGGAAGGACCGGCAGTGTGGGACAGCACAGCCAGATCAGGTCTTGCCTCAGAGACAGGGCTGGCCAGCCCAGACCCATGCCCACCAAGGGGCAGCTGCGGGGTCCCTTCTTCTAAGACCACGGCCTAAAGTTAATACCACAGCCCAAAGCACCTTCAGGCTAAGAGGGGTCTCTTGCTCTTGGTGACCCATCCTTGACCAGCCCCTTCTGGACGGGAATCTTCCCATTCACTCTTTGGAGTTCCTTTGGGTCACAGCAGTGCCTCCTCTGGAGCCCAGCATGGCCCAGCCAGTCAACGCTGTCCATTATGTCTCCTCCACACCACACCAGCCATGCCGCCAAGAGACTGGGCTGCCCAGGTCCCTGCCAGGGTCTCCATCCAGACTGTAGGCAGGAGGAGGTGCTCACGAGTATAACCAGCCATGTGGGGGCATCAGTCTTCTTCATGCCCTCAGTAGAGGCATGGTGGGCCCTCCACAGATACTTGATCTACACACTAATAATCCTAGTATGAAAGGTGCGGGGGGGTTACTGCCTGGACTTCCATCATTAGCGCATGCCTTCTTTGGGTTAAAACTCCCCATTTCCTGAGTTCCCTACAAGGTGTAGCTGCCCTCCTGGGGGAAGTAGTATCCCGAGGCTCTTGGACAAGTTCTTGGCACTGATTTCATCAAGGCTGTGGATTACAGGGTGCCTGGGTGACTCAGTTGGTTGGGCATCCGACTTCAGCTCAAGTCATGATCTCACAGTCTGTGAGTTCGAGCCCTGCGTCGGGCTCTGTGCTGACAGCTCAGAGCCTGGAGCCTGTCTTTGGATTCTGTGTGTCCCTCTCTGCCCCTCCCTTGCTCACGCCTCTCTCTCTCTCTCTCTCTCTCTCTCTCTCTGTCTGTCTCTGTCTCTCAAAGGTAAATAAACATTAAAAATTAAAAAAAAAAAAAAGACCATGGACTCCAGGTAAGGGAAGGAGGCGACGAGACAGAAAGGAGAGTTGGAAGACGCTTGGGAGTGGCAGAGGGGGTGGTGGAATCGAAGGCCCAGCTTGGTCACCTAACGATTGTGCCCTAGTCCCGCCCACCTGTTTTGGAGTGGTGGCCTCCCACGCCCATTACACCCCTCAGATCCCCCCCAGCCAGCCTCGGCCAGCCACTCTTCCCCTCGGGGTGCTGAGCTCAGGGTGGGGAGGAGGGCCCCTGGGCCTGTCGGAACCTTGCCCAAGCCCCAGGGAGCGCCTGCAGTCAGGAGGGGTGGCAGGGACACGGGTGGCCTGGGAGGAGCCTCTGGCCGCCAGAGAAGGGGCACACCAGCTTTGGTGAAGGACTTCCAGGGCGGGTATTTAGAACGTGTGCTGGGGGGCGAGTGGCCCATCCCACCACAGAGCAACAGGGAGTGTTGAGGAGGAAGCAAATTCTGAGTCAGCCCAGGGTTTTTCATTTTGCAAGAGCAACAACGGGAAAGAAGTCTCCTTCAGGCCATGCCTGCAGGGGCCCCGCTAAGCCAGCAGGCCCCCAGCCCGCCTCAGGGAGCCCTGACTCCCCCCCCAGCCCCTTGCCCTCAGAAATCACAACTAGCCCATCCCTTCTCCGCGTCTCTCAGGGCTGGGTCCCAGAGGTGAGCTTCTCCTCAGTAAAGGGCTACTTCCCATCCTAAGATACTCCTCTGTGCACTAGCCGTGGTTTCTTAATTCTGATGGCGGTGGATGCAGTGTGGAGCCCACTAACCGGGATATCTGGAGAGCTGGCCATCTCCCCCGGGCAGGGTTAGCTCTCAGCAAGGCCATTAGGGACGCTGGGTTCTTCAAATTCCACAGAGGCTGCCCCATGAGCCCCGGCTCATATCCAACAGGGGACAGGCCAGGCTGGAAGGGAGGCCTGAGGCCCCACCCCCTCCCCCCAGTGTCCAGAGTCGGGGAGACCTTCAAGGCTCTCCTTCTCCTGGCAAAGACTGCCCACAAAAATAGGTCAGGACTAATCCACCCCGCCCCCCCTTGAGAATTGCTGTGTTCAAAGAGATGATGTCAGATCAGCTACATTAAAATAATTTCAATCCCAGGATTCATTTACCTCCTGTTTGTCATCAGGGCAGCATGCTAGGGGAGAGAGGAAAGTTTTCCTCCGGAGGCAAAAGTACTTTCCATTGTTGGCCCCACCCACCTCATGATCCCCGGGGTGGTGGGTGCAGTGCCTGTCACCGTCCCCTTACAGGGAGATGAGCAGGACCCAGAAAAGGGGGCTTTGGTCAGGAAGAGAGAGGGTCTGCTAAGTGCTTCTTGCCGGCCTACACCTGCACCAGGCATTTGAGTTTACAGTCTAGTTGAAGATGGAAGATTAAGATATGCTGAACAGGGGTGCCTGGCTGGCTCGGTCAGTAGAACCTGCCACTCTTGATCTCAGGGTCGTGAGTTCAAGCCCCACGTTGGGTGTAGAGAGAACTTTAAAAAAAAAAAAAAAAGATATGCTGAACTTTGTGTGGTTCTAATGTGTGCATCTATATGTCTATGTACATGTGTGTGTAAGGTGTGCCTGTATGTGTATATATGTGTGCACGGTGTGTGTGCAGGCGTGTGTGCATATGCCTCTGTGTGTGTGTGTGTGTGTGTAATAGTGCAATGCAGGCCATAAGCCTCAGAAAAAGAAAGGAGGCATGTGGAGGGTGGTTCTGAGGACCAAGTTCATGGTGCAGAGAAGAAGGAAGTGAGATTGGGCCCTGGAGGAAGAGAGGTATTGACAGGTGAGGAGAGGGCACCTGAACAGACTCTCTGTCTGCTGGTGTCCACGGCGACCTCGGATCTTTGTCTTGTGTCCCAGAGCCCGGTTCCCATCCTTTGAGGCTGAGGTCCGCAGAGTGCCGGCTGGTGCTTAAGCTTCCCCATCGTGACAGGTTGTGCTGAAAACGTCCACCCAGGGGTGCTTAGGTCTGGTTAGAGGGGGTAGGTGCTCCCAATGCAGGCGCTCTCCACTCCAGGAGCTCCGGCCCGTACGCCTGGGGCTGCAGCAGGATACCCCTCATGCGTGCTTGTGGAGGGGGGAACGGACGGTCCCGGGGGGGAAGGCTGGGCTGCTTGTTCTCCTGTATGTCAGAGGAAGCGGAGGAGTTGGAAAGGGCACGCCAGGGTGGTCCGGCGGTTAGGATGGACTCATTCCTGGGAACGGTTGCCACGAAGCCTTTCCCCAGCTTCTCCAGAGCGGCAAGCGTTCCTTCCTGGAGTGTTATGAAAACCTGCAATTACCAAGCTGCCCCCGGGTGGGAGCATTCAGACCTCCTCGTCTTCCTTCCAAGATACACTGAGTCAGGACCCGGTCAGTGCAGAAAGCAGATTCCTCGCCCATGTTCCTGTCCGCACAGCCCCACGGGCTCTGGTTAATGAGCCGGGTGATTATGGAGTTGACATCCGGGATTGGAAAGGTGAAGGGCATTGGATGGGTGCCGGTGCCTCTCCAGGCGCTGCAGTCCGCCTGCTCTCGGCATGCTCCAGGACCACCCGGCCGATCCCACCGTGTCCCCAGGGCTTTGGGGCCCTCCCTGCCTGTAGCTGCAGTGAGCGGAAGTTGGGGCCGTGGACGGAAGGTGGGAGAGGAGGTTGAGCCGGAGCCCACGAGGCACCGCTGCATGGCAAGACCCACCCAGGCTGCCACTTTGAGACGGCTCGTAGATTTGCTCTTTCTATTTGGTCCAGTGACTCTTCCTTTTGGCGTACTCCTTTCCTGGCCTCTCGCCTTTGCATGTGTGAGTTGTGTTTGGGAGTGTGGGGAGAAGGAAAAACATAAAGGGTGGGTGGCTGCAGATCTGAAATTTCCTCCGTGGAAGAAAGAATAAAAGAAGCGTTCGTGCTGCAGAAACTTTCTGGATCTGCAGTGCCATGGCCAGTGAGGCCTCCCTCCTGGGGAAGGTGGCACCAGGGGAGCCTCAGGTGGGAAGAGTGGAGGGACTTCCTGTCAGGCCTGCCAGCCATGGGGGCTCAGCCTCTGTATTCCTGGGGGAGCATCCAGCCCTCTGCCCTCCTGCCTGTACCACCTGGCTGGCCGGCCCTGCTGACCCCCTGCTTTGTAAGCGCACCCCTACCTCCTGCCCACAGTGCTGTCCCTGCGACCCAGCATCTGGGTCACCCAGGCACAGAAAAGCCAGTGAGGGGGCTGAGGCAGTAATGTGACAGAACCCTTGTCTGTGCCTTCCCGCAAGATGACTTTGCAGATTCGGTTCAGCCTCCGCCTGTCCTCTTAGAGAACCAGAGTGTCCACTCCAAGACCCCTGGAGAATATCTTGCCCAGGTTCCTCATCTCGCCGCAAGAGCAGGGCTCCCCAAGGCCAAACACTTGACGTTGGCAGAGCCGGGCATAACCTGAGTCCCCAGCTCCTGCTCTGAGACTTCTTCTAGCATATTACAAGGCCCCGTGATGCCCATTGTAAGAACCAGGGAGTTCTAGAAGCTCAAAATAGGAAGAAACTGCAGGTTCTGTTGTGAACTGCTACACATGGAATCCTAGGGACCGTTTGCCCCTGACCCAGAGTGGTGGTACTTGCTAGACTTGAACCACCATGGTGCAGACATTTCTAAGAAGCAACTAAAATGTGGAGGGAAACGCCCTCCTGAGAACAAAAAGCAGAGAGAAATGAATAACCTTAAAATAATAGGGAAAAAAGCAAAGTGAAAAAAGTAAATGTAGTATGCTTGCGTTTCTCCCTGAAAAAGCAGACGGATACAAGTATATGTTCATATTCACCTCTGCTAAAGAGAGTGAATGGATAGATAAACCGTAAAACCAATGAAATGACGATTTACAGAGGCAAAAGGAGGAGAGAAGTAGAAGCTACTTCCTTATTTTGCAGACTTGACTTTGGAACAGTGTAAATATTTTACATCATTATAAATAAAAATTAAACTGAAATAAAAATAAACCTTTCTGCTGAGCCTGAGAGAGTAGGCATGCTTCCTGAGCCAACATCTCCGGCCAGCTCCCTGGGCAGCCGTGGCCTTGAGCTTCAGCCTTCTGGATCCTCCGACCTCCTCAACATCTTGGAGTGGGTGTCTGATAAACTTCTCAAACTCAACATATCCAAGAGCGAGCTTCTGCCTTCCCCAAGCCTCTACTACCCCCACCCCACCCCCATCTCCCTGTCTCAGGTAGTAACACACCTCCATCCTTACACCATCAGAGACCAAGTACCTTCCAGACTTCTCCCCTTCTCCTACCTACATGTGACGCCTTTGCAATTCCTACCTGTCCTACCTTCAGAACCATTCCAGAATTCACCCACCTCCCACCATCTCTACTCCTGCCTCCCTGGCCCAGGGCATCATTGGCTCTCACCTGGATTATTCTTATAATCTCATTGGCCTCCCAAATTCTGCGTTTTTAGATGTCATTTCTTTATTAAGAATCCTCCAGTAGATCCCTATTTCACATAAAGTAAGGACCAAAATCCTTTCAGTGGTCTACAAGGCTCCAGATGACCTGGTTCCCATGACCTCTGACCCCATCATCTACCATCCCCCTCACACTCCACACTCCAGCTACCCGTGACCCTCTGCTGGGCTTTGAGCATGCCAGCAAGCTCCTACCTCAAGGCCTTTGCACTTGCTGTCCCCGCTACCTGGATCACTCCTCTCCCAGATATTTACATGACTCCTCCCTCACATCTTTGCCCAGTGGCACCATTTTGGCGAGACCTGGCTTGCCCACTGTATCTGAAGGTGCAGCCTCTTCCCATATGCTTCCAGCACCCCCAGTCCTCCTTCCTGGCTTCATGTTCTCCGTAGAACTTCACACCTTCTAATGGTCTGCATGATAGATTTCCTCTGTGTGTTATCTCTTTCTCCCCACCAGAAGGTGAGGTCCAGGAGAGCAGGGCTCTTTGTCAGATTGCTCCCAACCATATCCCCAGCACCTGGCACATAGTAGATCCTTAGTAAATACTGAGTAATGAAGACAAGGAGGTAGCCAGCCTGCCCTAGGTTGCTTACTCTATCCCCTAGGAGCCTTCTAGCAGCTCCATTACAGGCCTGCCAGAGACCTCTCCTCCTGTAGGTCTCCCTGCCATGGCCCAGAAATAAGTCTGTTGGACAACCCAAGAGAGACTAGCATCAGCGTCCAGATTTGAAGCAGAAAGAAACGTCACTTTCCACCATCCACTCTGGGCCCTTTGTTAGGAAGGCTCAGGCCCGGATCATTGAGCAGCAGCTAGACAGCAGACGGGCAGTGGTGATGGACATTAAGCCTCAGGCAAGACCCTAGAGGCAGGTCATGGTGGCCCATGTGCAGGTCCCTCTTGGGACGTGAAGTTCAGTTCAAGTCACAACATCACAAAACAGGATCCTTGACGTGTCATTAGGTGCTTCCTCTGCATGGTGTCTGGTGACTTGTGGGCCTTGAGTGTGTGGGGTGCTGGACTTGCCTTCCTGACTCAACCTCCAGTTTAGATGAGGGTTGGGCACTCCCAGATGTTGCCCACCCTGTGTCCTCTTTACTCGGGTCATGACAGTGGTGGGAAGAGTGCTGGGCTGGGCGTCAGGGCCTGGGTGGACCGTCTCTCTCCCTGAGTCCGTGCAGGAGCTTGATCAGGCCACCTCATCTTTGGAGCCTCTGTTGATTGACTGACCAAATGAAGGGAACTGAGTCACTGATCTCTAGGGATGGGGGAAGCTGTCCGTTTTCCCTGGACAGTCCCAGTTTCAGCACAGGAAGTCCTGTGTCCCTGGAAATCCTCGGTCTCAGGCAAACCTGGGTCACCCTGTCTCTGAGGCCCCTCCCATGTCTGGGCATGTGACATTGAAATTCCTTGAATGTCATCACCAGGATGGTACTAATTACTACTCGCCTTCCCCCAAATCAGTCCTATGGACATGACTCCCCCTGGCTTAAGGAGCCTTTGAAATAGGCCAGAGGGCCTTGTGAGGAGAGTTAGTAAAGGCCAAAGTGGGTTGTTAGAGGAAGCCGAGGCGTCCGGAGCTGGGAGCCCAGTGAGCACGCTCACTCACTTTGGCCCGTGACACCTTCAGAAGGGGCAGACTTTGGCTTGATGGGCCTTGGGCCTGTAGGCATGGCCCCCCTGCTCTGACCTTGGCTCACCCCTCTTTACTCTTTGGCCTGTGGAATAACCTTTCTGACCCCCTCAGGTCTTTTCATCTTTGCAGTCACCACCACTCACAGGAGATGGGGTGCATCCCTGGTATGGGTGCTGTACCCATACTGAATGGGTGACATTCCAAAATGGCGGCCTGGCAAAGAGCAGGCATTGGCTTGGCCCCTGAAAGCTCAGAGGCCCGTGGAGGGTGCTGCACTGTAAAGAGTTATGGTTTCACAGTTCACAGATGCCTTTTGTTAATCTTTCCATAAGGAACTGTGGGAGAAGAGTGGTGCTGATAATTGGAATCTAGGCTCCCGCCTGCTCCCTCACCTGCTACCTCCTGCCCGCCCCCACATCCCAGATGTCTGCCCGGCCATCTCAGGTGGCCCAGACTGCTTCCTGCTCATGTGCCAGAAGGCCAACAGGTGTACCCATCACACTTAGTAAATTCTTAGAGAGCATGTTCGGTGTTTGAAGGGCTCTACAGTTATCAGTACACATAGTACATCCACCCTTTAAGGTGGGTACCATTATATCCACATTTTACTAGTGAAGAAATGGAGACACAGAGAGGTGACATAATTTGCCTAGGTCACAAAGCAAGACAGAGCCAGGGTCAGGGCCTGAATTCAAGCAGGCCGCTGGAGGGTCCTCCTTACGACAGCTCCCCGTCTTAGTCTCTTGGCTCAGCTTTTCACGACGTCCCTCGGCTGCCAGTGATCCAGCCTCTCGCTGGCTTTTTCACTGAGGCTCCGTACCTGACCTCGCTCTGACTATCCAGCTTCTAGGCTTAGACAAGCCTCGCTCCAGCCAGAGCCACGGTTCCTGCTCTTCCCCTACCGTCAGCACAAAAGCCTCAAAACCTGGCCCTGACCGAACTTTCCAGAATCTCTTCCCATCACCCCACCCTCACTGCCCATGTGCCCTGTGTCACAGTCAGCCAGACCGCTATCCCAGCTCTGCCCATGCCCAGCCCTTCCTGCTCATCACCCTCTTAGAAATCTCACCCTCAATGCAGAGTGGCTCCTGAGACCCTTTCTGCGAAGAGGTCTTCCAAGGCTCCGCCCTGCAGGGTCAAGCTGGTTGTTCCTCCGTTTTCCCCGTGGTTCTTGTGCCGGATGCTGGGGAGGAAGAAGGGCTTTGCAGCCACCGCTCGGGGAGTTGTGGCTACTCAGGTCATTGCCCTTGGCCTGCCTTGGCTGTTCCTGTGTGTCCCCAGAGAGCAGACCAGCTCTGGCTCCAGAAGGAGTGGGCCGTGCTCCCTACACCTCTCTCCCTCGGTGGTCAGCTCATTGGAATCCGGACGCTGCCAAGAACAGACCATTAAAAAATTACTAACAGGTTGTAGAAATATTACAATGTGTGAGCTTAACGGGTCTGTAGAAATCAGGCTCTCAAGCTCCTCCAGCCCCTCTACCAGGTCTGGAAAGATAGTGTGGGCTCTGCCCAACTCCCTGCCCTCTAGCTGTGTGACCGAGGCAAGTGGCTTAACCTCTGCAGGCCTGGCTTGTCAGCTGTGAAAGGAGGATAGTAACGTTGCCCTCTCCCCCGTGGGGCTGTGGGGGTGATTGAATAAGCTCATTTGTGCCTTGGACCTAGAAAGTACCAATCGAGTGTCGTTCCTTGTCATGGTTGTTGTTGCTGGTATTATTATTAGAAAAGAGTAGGGGCCCAGAGAGGTATTTTTGCTAGCCCAGGGCCACACAGCTGGCAGCCCCAGAGAAACCGTTTCCTACGGCCCCACAGTGAGAACCTCACCATCCGTTTCCAGCGGGTTTTGATACTTCCTGTAGTGACCCCACCCTCCTCCAGGAATGAGCTGTGCACACAGGCTCTAAGCATGGAGATCCTTACCGTCAACCCCAGGGGGAGGTTCTAGGGACAGACGGCATTCGCCACGGGCCAGGTGACCAGGATAGAGCCCTCATTGGGGTGCACGTGAGACCGGGGGGGAGGGGAGGAAGTTCCAGTGAGGCAGTGGATGGGGTCAGGGATGAGGGAGACAGGCAGCTTACAGCACGGTGCTCAGACCTCCAGTGGGTTTTAAGGCTTTGAGACTTGCCCAGGGCCAGCCAGAGAATCCAGACCCTTCTCCATACTCCACACGGGAACTGCAAGCCTGAGGTCACGTGGAAGAGGCCAGGCTTACCATGGAACCCCGTGGGTGCAGCGGGGGCGTCTTCTGGCTCCAACCTCCCAGCTTCCCACCCAGGACCCAGAGTCCCGACCTGTCTCCCGAATGAAGCTACTGCAGCAGTGGTGGGGGCTTCCTCTCCAGCCCTCACTCTGGGCCAGGCACGGGGCCAAGTGAAGCTTATTTAACCATCAGACCTTAGGCAGCACCCCTTATCATCACTCCCCTGTTTTACAAATGGGAAACTAAGGCAAAAGCCAATAAGAGCTTCGCGGAGGGAGCACAGCTGGGAGGGGACTTGGCCCTGGTTTGAACCCAGGCCTGGCAGGCTCCAGAGTCAGGCTCTTACCTCCATGCCGGGGGTATCTTTTCGCCCCAATGGCGAAACTGCGCAGCGTGAGACCCTGCCTGTGGGTACAGCGTGAGCACCCCGCGTAACGGACAGAGAAGCGCTCCCAAGACTCAGCCCCCAGCCAGTCCATCACTCAGCAACCCCGTGAGCCACTTTGGTGGTTTTGACCATTACACAGTTGGAAATTATTTTTATTCTTAGCCAAATATTTAACTTTTACCCATAATGGACAGTTGGTTAAAGGCAGGAAGCATTAAAGAACACTGATATTAGAAGACTGGTTCATGAGAAACAAACAAGTGGTAATAATTCTGCACATTTGCTTCGGGTGCTCGGCCCAAATCCGGAGTCCCGTTCACGTGGCCCGAGTCTCTGAGCCACACAGACTCAGCTCGGCCAGCACCCGACGCTGTTCCTGGGGAGCGGGGCGTCGAGACCCTCCGTGCTCTTGGCCTTCTACTGACACAGAAGTGATAGCAAGTGAAAATTTCCTGAAACTTCTCCAGTCTCGCCATTTAGAAGAAAGCAAGCCAATTACAACAACAAACCAGCTGGCTTTTATTTTAAACGAACAAACGTAAAATTCAAGAATCCCAAACAGTGGGCCATGATATCGGGCTTTGCCTTTTGTTTCTTTTTCTGGCTTGTGGAGTCCGATGCGAGGCTACATGTTAGTGTGTACCTGGTGTCAAAGCACAATGTAATGGTTCAAAATGCTATGTTATCTTGAAACTTCTTTGTAGAAACTCATGCCTTTGCTTTCATAACTCATTTACAAAAACGGAAAGAGAAAGGCATCACTTGCCAAGTGGGAGGAGGTCAGATTTTGCCTTTATTCACGGGTGTTATTAAAAATCATATTTAAACCTGAGCCTTATAATTTACTCCCAATAACATATTAATATAAAAACCATGTTTTAAATTTGTTTAATGTTTTTTTACTTTAATTTTTTTTAATGTTTTATTTATTTCTAGGAGAGAGAGAGAGAGACAGTGTGAGCAGGAGAGGCTCAGAGAGAGAGGGAGTCACAGACTCTGAGACAGGCTCCAGGCTCTGAGCTGGCAGTCAGCATAGAGCCCGACGTGGGGCTCGAACCCACGAACCACGAGATCATGACCTAAGCGAAAGTCGGACGCTTAACCGACTAAGCCACCCAGGCACCCCTAATGTTTATTTATTTTTGAGAGAGAGAGAGACAGAGCGTGAGTGGAGGAGGGAGGGGCAGAGAGAGAGAGGGAGACGCGGAGTCTGAAGCAGGATCCAGGCTCCGAGCTGTCAGCACAGAGCCCAACGTGCGGCTCGAACCCACAAACCATGAGATCATGACCCGAGGTGAAGTCAGACACCTGACGGACTGAGCCACCCGGGCATCCCAAAGAATGTTTTATGTAAAATACCTTTTTTATCGTACAGTGTGAGAAATAACAAAATATGCTTTAAGCTTCTAAGGGTGTTTGCAAGATGATAGATCACCAGGAGAGGAGTACTCAAAACTAAAAAGCTGAGCAAGGCTGTGGCCAGCCTGTTAAAACTGCCTTAGTTTCCACAGGTGTAAAAATAAGAAGAATAAAAATACACCCTTTTTTCCACTCATCGAGGGGCTGGGTCTCCTGGCGGGTGACATACAGGCCCGCCTCGGGGATCAGAGTCTTGCTTTGGGAAGCTCAGCCCTGCAAGTTTATCCAAAAGGGCCAATGGACTTGTTTTTGATGCTTCACGGGGTTCATCCAGGCCCATGTCCTCTAGGATGTAGAAGTTTGGCTGTCCTTCAAGACTGTGCCCAGATGCTTGACTTCCATTAAGGACTTCTGGGTCTCAAGAACACAAATGCAGTGAGCTCTCTGTTCCCCTGCAGTGGGTCCATTCTTATGGTGAGGGGTCTCTGCCTGTGCTGGGTAGCCTTCTTTGTGGTCAATTTCATTGTATTTTATTAGTTACCCTCTGGGGTTGCTACGTATGCAACTGACAAGAAAAATTGCCACCTTGCTTTTGCTGAGTCCCTTATTTGTTCCAGAATGACCTCTCCACTTCTCCCCTTCTAACCAAATCCTACTCATTCTTAAAACTTTTACTTTGACAAAATTTAAGATTCAGAAAAGTGGCAAGAACCGCAGAGAGAAGTTTCATATAGTTTTCACTCAGACATTAACATTTTACCACATTTGCTTTCTTTTCCTCTCCCTCGTCTACTTTTTTTTTTTTCCTGACCCGCTTGAGAGAGAGTTGCCAAAACGATGCCTCTTTACACTTCACAGTGTGTTTCTTTGTAAAGACGTTCTCCTCCATGGCCACGGTCCAAAGATAAAAGTCAGGAAACTGACATAGACTGGATGTTATTGTCCACAGCCCTTGCTTCTTTCTCTCCAGTGATCCTAGATCCTGGCTCATATTCAGTTGTCACGTCTCTTTAGTTTCTTTTAATCTGGGGACAGTTCCCAAGTCTTTGTATTTCATGACATTGACTTTTTTTTTAAAGACCGGCCAGTTATTTTTGTAGAAGTTTTCTCAGTTGGGATTTCTCTGGTATTTCCTCAGGTTCCATTGCATGAGTGATGCCGTGTTCTCTGAGGGCATCATATCAGGAGATCGGGGCCATCCTGCTGTTCCCTGACTCTCAGTGTTCACTTTGATGACTTGGTTAAAGGCGGCGTCTGCCAAGTTTCTCCACTGGAAAGTCACGGAGTTTTTCCCTTTGTAATTAAGAAGTAGCTTGTGGGGAGATACTTTGAGATGATGCCAATATTCTGTTTTTCCTCGGACTTTCACCCACTCGCCTCCAGTGATGATTCTTGCCTGAAACGATTAGTATTCTGATGGTTGCCAAATGATTTCCTAATTCCATCATTCCTTCTCATTTTGCTGGTTGTCTTTCTGCTGTCAGGGAGAGTCTCTGATTTTAACCTCACTACTGGAAGCCTCAAGATACCTCCCATTTGGGAGCTCAGGAGAGTAAGTTCTCATCAGCCGTCTCAAGGTCCCCAGATATGTGCACTGAATGCTGGCGGGTAGGGTTTAACGTGAAGGCAGCCAGCACCCTGCTTTGAGTACCTTTTGCTCTGAAACATCCTAGCGCAAGAACCCATCTGCTAGGCAGCTGTGTCTGCACACAGCCGGGTGGGGGTTGGGGTCAGTGATGTGCGTGAAGCTGTTGAGTGGCTCTCCCTCTGCTATAACGTCTGGCCATGGACTTGTCAGTTCCTCCAACCCTGGCTGAAAAATGGGGCCAGAGGGAGTCCCTACTCCAGCTCACTCCATTCCATATTCCCTCTCCTTCCGGGATGGAAAAACAGCCCTTCAGGGACGGAGCCGACCTGTCAGTAATGAATTGTGAGGGAGGAGGATGTCCCGGGAGGCTGGCCATTATGTGCAGCTGATGGAGTGAGGTGGGCAGGCAGCCGGTGGTGTTTCCCAGGAGAGCCCAGAAGCTCAGGGGTGCTCTGTAGCCATAAAGCCAAACCAGCTCAGGGACTGCCCTGGCCAGCTCTGCTTCCCATGATGGAACCACCTTCCTTCACCTGACCCAGTGCCTCCCAGGCTGGCTGAGGCAGAGGGAGAACGGGCAAGGTTTCTCATCCAGCCCTGTGATCATCACTTTCAGCTCCACCTCTCTCTTATTTTCCGGTCACTTGATTGATAAAGCAACTGCGGGGCAGAGAGGTTAGGCAATGTGTCTGAGACCACCTGGCTAGATGTGGGCAAAATCAGGGTATATCCAGTATATCCTGTTCCCAAGTTGTCACTGCACCATGCTGCCTCTCTAAGTGAGGACTCCTGGGATGACTGCTGAGACCCAGAAGGGCTTCCTGGAGGAGGTGCTTAATTGCAAAAATGGCAGGTTCGGGAGAGGAGCTCTCCATAGCTGTTGGTCAGTAATTAGATGCCTCTTGTGACAGGGAGCTCACTACATTCCCAGGGAACCCCCTTTCTTGTGGGGCAGCTCTCCCTGTGAGGAAGTTTCTTCATTAAGGGCACTCAGGCTGTGTCTCTGGCTTCCTTCCCCATGGTTTAGAAGGGCTCAGCAGTTGGTCACAACAGGGATTTAAAAACTCTTAGGAGACTTTCTCTTCCTCCTCCTTCCTGGGTCCTACCTGTTGCAGTTTGACGGCTGTTCCACAGCCCTCCTGGAGATGGGGAGATGGCCATGAAGTCAGGCTGGTTCCAAATGTACTCTGAAGTCAACATGTGGAGTAAGCGGGGCTGTGTGGAACCAGCCGTGGTGGACGCTGATGGCCAGGCAATAGCCTGGACGTGAAAGAAGCCCCCGGAGGCGGCCCCCAGGCCTGTGGGGACCCTTTGGGCAGTGCCTCTCTTGGGATGACAGTGTATTCAGTGATGAGGAATTCGATCCTGAGAAACCATGCCCAGGACATAGCCCTTAGAGGCCAGAATGGGAGAAAAAGCCAGAAGCTGGACATGTTGGGGCTTCTTCCTTGATTCCTAACACTTGAAACAGCCTGTCCCCTCCCCCCAAACCTCAGCTCTCCCACTTGAACTATGGGTGTGTTCAGGCTCCTCACTTCTGTCTGATGGATTTGTGCTACTTGGAAAACTCCCAACTTATCATTGTTACAAGCTAACATTAATATACCACCCCAGCCCCTTCAAAACGCCCGGGAACCTCAGGAGGTGGATAGCCTGTTTGTCCCCATTTTAAGGATCAAGAAGCTAAGGCCCAGAGAGGTTAAAGAACTTGCCGAAGGTTGCACAGCCAGAAGGACAGAGCCAGGATCTGAGCTCTGGGGGGCTGGCTCCTGCGTCCATACTTTAAACTCCAACAGGATGTTGGCTCTTGGAAACGTCTGTGTGGAGTACCTTCTGTACTCCAGGCATTGAAGGGCTGTGGACAAAGGTACACGGTGCAAGTTCACACCCGCCGCTGGGCCTCCTCAGCTCGTTAGGAAAACCAAGTGGAAGCTGGCAGACTCTCAAGGCTCCAAAGAGGTAGCTGTAGCCAGATTTTGCTTCCTGGTGTTGATTCACATGATTGGGCCAGTTTCGCCACAGGTAGTTAGAGCTGGAAAATGGAGCGTCCCAGGTGACCCTTAACCAGCATCCCTGGCTAATGTCTGCCAGCCTCTGAGTGAGCGCCCAGGGTGGACACGTGGCCCGGGGGATGCCCGGGCTCACCAGCAGGCTGCACTGAGGGTCCATGGGCAGACCTGAGAGACTGCGGGGGCTCGGCGGGGCAGGACAGAAGGGCGAGGGCCGCCTTCTGGAAATGCTCTGCCGGGGACAGCCGCGTGCCCTTCCCATGACATCACACTACCAAAGAACGTGTGAGGCCAAGGATTCTTGGAATGCCTGATGCACCCTGGAACAAAAATAATACCTCGTATTTATAATGTGCCTTTGTTCCCCAAATGCTCTCTTGGCCTTGATGGCATTCTAATTTCTGACCGGCCTTGTGACCCCAGGCAGGAATGCAGACAAGGTGAGAACTCACCTAAAGGAACACCTCGAGTGGGGTTTTGGTATTCCCATTCTACAGATGGGAATGTTGAGACGCGAGGAATCAGCTGGTTTGCCAGAGGTGACCGGGAGGTTGGCCAAGAGCCCTGGATTACCGGGGGTGTTGGGAGGGACACCTCAGAAATGCCTGAGCAACTGAGTGAGACTCAGGGTCCCCCCGCTAATACTCTCAATGAACACCACTCCTCTCCTGCCTTCTGTGCTGCCCCAAGACGGAGGAAGGTAGCCAGAGCCTGCAGCTCCTGCTTCCCTCCCCCAGGCTCCAGCAGTGAAGCCAGAGAGCCACCCCGAAAACTCAACCTCCCAGCCACGGGAACTAGCAGACTGTGGGGAAAGGATTGTTCCCAGCACAGATGGAAACCCAAGGGCCACACGTGGCTTCTGTGGTTTTCCCCAGACCCAGTGGAGCCAAGGCTGGAAGCCGGATTTCCAAACCTCGACTCGGGGCTCCGTCCAGAGCCCTCCCAGGCTTCCCCTCCCGCGGGCCTCAGCATCCGTGTTCCCAGTGGCCTCCGGCTCAGCCTTTGGCCTTTGCTTCTGCATATCTCGCCCTGTTTCCGCCACACGCTGCCAGCCCAGTCCCTTCCCCCACTGGCTTCAGCCAAGGCCTGGGATCCTCTGGATTTGGATTTGGATTTCAGTGGCTCAGCGGTGGTGCAGTCTGCCCCGGGTCCTTAGGACCCTGCAACAGGCCTCGAGTCCATAAACCAAGAGAGCGTAGTGGTTGAGGGTACACATTCTGAGGTCAAACTACCTAAATTCAAACCCAGGCTCTGCCTCCTGCAAGCTGTGTGGCCTTAGACCAAGTACTTACTTTCTCTGTGCCTCATGACCTCTCTGTAAAATGGGGTTAGTGATAGTCCCTCCTTCTTAGGGCTAAGTGAAAGCCGTGCCTGGCACAAGGTCAGTGCTTCATACGTGTTAGCGTGTGTTTATTACTTTGACTCTATGCCTGCATCATCTCAATTCCTGCCCCGTTCTTCAGGGCCGCTCTGGACGGGGCTCAGAAGGGCTGCACTGGGTTTAACATTCTGCCGTGGTCAGCTTGAAATTCTTTGTTTCTGAACAAGAGGCCCACGTTTTCATTTTGCACTTGGTCCCACAAATTATGAATTTGTCCTGCCCCCAGGACCAGAGTGTCATGGACCCCTGTGCTATTCTGTGCTTCCTTTCCTTGGTGATTCGTGGCCCTGGGTATAGCTGGATACCGTTTCTGTAATTATTGGATTAGTGTCTGTCTCTCCAAATGGATCCTAAGTTCCATGAGGAAATAACCCAGGGCCAGGGTCATCACTGTGTCCCCAGGGTCCGGCACATTGTGGGGCTCACTGGAAGCATGAATCACTGCCCAGCATCTGCCCCTCAATCCATCTCCCAAGGGAGATTTGGAGAAGGATCTGCCCCATCTGAAGGAAGTAGATGCTCTTAAGGCCATTCAAGAACACACGAGGCCATTCAATGGCATAGACGAGGGTGTCAGGCTGTAATCACATTAGGAGCCTGAAGAGGGGGCCTTCGGGGAGCTGAGGAAGGCCGCTTGGAGCCCAGATGGCATTAGGGGAGGTGTTGAGATACTCCGGAGGGACCATGGAACAGCTTTGGTCCCCCACAGACCCAGCTCCCCTCAGAATGTTCCAGGAGCTCTGTGGCCTTGGGGCAAGCCCAGTGACACCTCCGATTAACCTCCAGGCAGAGCAGAATCTCAGGACATGGTTAATTAATGAAGGATTCCATGAACCGCCTTTGCCTCTCCTCGGTCATTTGTTCGTGCACTCTGTTAACTGGAAAAGTCTCTCCTCTGCCTTCAGGGCACAGAGGTAGCAGTCAGATCAGCCCCTCTCATTTCCACTCCAGAGCATCCCCTTGACCGGGTGAACCTTTGCTTTCCAAAGCTTTTCACTCCGGGCCATGAAATACCAAACTTCTTCTGTGAACCTCGGCCTCGGCCGGCAGAAACCTCAGTCTTTGAATTATTTTCAGAGCACCGGGAGAGCCCCACAGTCTGCTGGAGAAGAGACTAGAGCTTCCCGGCCGTCCAAGGCCGCAGGGGTGTTCCTGAAGCGTGTGGGCCCTCCCCTCCGGGGACCATCCGGGGAACCCGGTGTGGGGAGCAGGCCTGGCGCTCCGCGAGCCAGCTGGCCCTGCGCTGTTCTCACTGCCATGATGTGGATGGCAGCTTGGCAAGTACAGGGACCTCGGGTGTCTAGGCTGGGGCGGGGCCCCCCGCTATCCTGACAGCAGGAAGCCCTCAGATAAGTAACTGTAACGTCCAGCCACATAGCGTTTAGAGCAGAGACACAGATCAGAGCTCCATACAGGCTTCGGCACTAACTAGCTGGGCAGCCCAAGGGCAAAAGGCAGCCTCTCTGAACCTTGGCTTTCTCATCTGTGAAAGTGTTGTGCCCTCTCTCCGTAATCCTCGCAGTGCCCCTGAGGGTGGGGGCTGACACAGCTGGGAACGGACACAAAGCCGTGAGCGGCCCAGCCAGGCTCTGAGCTGGCTGCGGTCTCCCAGACACGCCTGTCAAAGAGTGTCCTGCAGGACAGACCCAGCAGGTCACCATCATCTCATCCAGCTGCTTGGGCATAGTAGGTGCTCACTTAATACAGGCCGCCGTGATGCTGGTCCCTTTGTTAAGCCAGTGGCGTGCTTCCCTCTGTGGGCTCCCTGAAGAGGGAAGTAAGTTCCCCTACGCTTTTCCTCGGGAGGCATCCCAGTCTTTTGCAAATGGGGGCGGGCGTGTGTGTGTGTGTGTGTGTGTGTGTGTGGCCATGACCTTGGTTCCCAGGAACCCTCAGGTCTGCGCTAAGCTGCAGAGGAGCCCTGGGCCTGCGCCTGTCGGGCTCACGTCTGCTCTCGCGTTGCCCCTGTGGCTGGGGCGTGGAAGGTGGGACCCAGCAGGGTGTGTGTAGGTGGGCAGGAATGGAGACGCCTAACCTAGTAATAAGCAGTCATCACTTTTCCTGAAGGCAAGAAATATGAGCCCAGGCATAGTTTTAAAACCACTCGCCCTAGGAATTTTGCTTTCAGAAATTTTTAAGCAGACCTACAAATTATGTGGTGAGCATAATAAGTCAGTGGCCCTCGGAATATCTAGTTGGGAACAATTATGAAATAAAAAATGGACAGAGAGACGTTTGTCTGCATTTGGACTGCTGTTGGAATCATTCTTTAAAACAAAATCTGAAGTCTTTTCTCCCTACACCCACCTCCCAAAATGCAGCTGTGGTGTGGAGAACTTTTTTCATCTTTATTTTTTTTAATAAAAAAGCGCAGTCTTGACAGTGAAACAAGACATCTGATTTCAGAATCCAAAGAAGAATACACTAAATGAGTGATGGGAGAAGCATCCTGACAATTTCCATTCTCCAAAAAAAAGGCATTATTTCCCTAACGGCAGGTGTTAACCAGTAGCACAAATGGAATATTAATCTTCTCTCCTAAGCCATTCCTCTCCCCACTACCACTACCACCAGAGAAAACTTCCCCAGGGAGATTAGAGCATAATAAGCAGAGAGGGAGGTGAATTTTTGCCCCTTCTTTCACACGCAGAGCAAAAAACTGCATGTCTGCTGTGTTCCCTAAACCTGAATCTACACATACGTGTATCCGAGACCAAATGCTTCCCTCCCTGGCCCCTGGGAGCCAAAGGAGCTCATCCCCAGCCAGGCCAAACCTAAACCCACAGGTTTCGTGGTGAGCAGCCAGCTGGCACCTACAGGAAGGTATCGACGAAACCCAGGGCCGGCTCAGCCAGCGACCGCTGACAAATGTTTGTGAATGGCCAGGGCGGGGAAGCCTGGGTCTCCATTGTTGAGGACAGACGCCCAGCCCCCAGTCTGTTCCAGTGGCTCGGACTCAGCCCTTTCCCCCGCCAAGGACGTGGGCCTCGTGTGGCCATCGCCGTAGCAGCTATCAGCGGTAACTCAGTTAGGCCCTTCCTTCTCTCCTGAAGGGCTGGATCTGAGGGCAAACAGGGGACAGGCAGAAAGTGGCAAAGGGTGCTGGACTAGCTGTCAGGCTGGGCACACTCCTGAGGATGTGGGGGAGTTCACCTCGCTGAGCTTCAGTTGGCTTATCTGTAAAATGGGAAGAGAGCCTCTTGACCAGCCTGCACACAGACACTAGTCCCAGCAACTGGGGGCCGTGAGAACTATTATGGGAGCCTTGAACAGGAAGGAGGAAAAACGAAAGAGAAAGACTTCGTGCCCATTGCCTCCAATGGCATCTGACCTCTTTCCTGCCCCCTGCTACCCCCAGAGGCCACCCAGCCAATATCCTTTGCCATCTACCCCCACATCAGCAGCCTTCTTTCTTTTGACTCCAATGGTCTTGCTGGCCCAGTGAGGAGGGGGCCTTAAGGGGGGACTCCCAGCCCTCCCCTCCTGCCCACAGACAACACGTGTGTGTCACTGTGTGTGCAGAGGAGCTGGCACCCAGGCAGAGTGAGTCTGAGAACACCCACCAAATGCCCCACCCCTTGGATATTCTTGGTCATTGCTTTGTTGGCAGAGCTGGCTGGCTCCAAGGTCTTCCAAACGAAAATGACGTAGGATTCCAGGCCCCCCCAAAATTTCCAGCAAGAACAGGGGAATCTCTGCAAGACCTAGCAGATTTCTCTCTGAGCCCTTGACCACCAGCCATGTAGAAATTAGCTCCTTCCTCCTTGAGGTGGAGAAATGTTTTGTTTTGATTTGGTTTGGTTTGGTTTGGTTTGGTTTGGTTTNGGGGAGGATGTTGGGCAGAGAGAGGGAGATCCCTGATACGGCAAGTAGGAAGCCAGACCGTTTCAGGACAGTTGCTGGGAAGGACTTGGTCAGCCATCCTTTGGGGGCATTCTTTGGGCCATAGCTGCAGGCACCACAGTTTTTCTAAATAAGGGTGGGAAAAGTCATGAGAATCAAGCATTATTTGCCAGGGAATTTCCAAGGTTCTTCTCTGGGCTTGAAAATTACTCATACTCAGAGAACAAAGGGGGTAGAAGGAAAAAGGGCAAATTTCTTACAAGTAATTGAAAACTAAAAGTTGGGGGGATTCACAGAATGTCACAGGCGTGTGGTTCCCTGAGGAGTGGAGGGCCATGGAATTCTCCCGCGGGCTCTCCCAGTGTAGGTCGCTCTGTGATTCTCAGGTGAAGGCCGCAGGCTTCTGAGCAGACTTGTGTCTCCAGCATCTGGGTTTAGGTCTGGGCAGTCTGAAGGCCAATTGGTGATCCCTGGAAAGAACTGACTCAGTGACTCACTTTGCTGAGGGGGCCCCACACTTCCCTGGGCGCCTGTGCTCACTACCCCTGCCCTGCTGTGAATGCAAATTGACAGTCTTCCAGGACTTAAAGCATTGGTGCATTGATGATTACTGTTTTTAGAATGAGTCCATTCCAGGGGAGCACCCGGGTGGCTCAGTCAGTGAAGCAGCAGACTTTGGCTCAGGTCATGATCTTGCAGTCCGTGGGATTGAGCCCTGCACCGGGCTCTGTGCTGACAGTGCAGAGCCTGCTTGGGATTCTCTCCCGGCCCCTCCTCCACCCATGCTTTCTCTCTCTCTCTCTCTCTCTCAAAATAAATAAATAAACTTTTTAAAAAAAATTAAAGTTAGGGGTCCCTGGGTGGCTCAGTTGGTTGAGCATCCAGCTTTGGCTCAGGTCATGATCTAATGGTTTGTGGATTCAAACTTCATGTCAGGCTCTGTGCTGACAGCTCAGAGCCTGGAGCCCGCTTCAGATTCTATATCTCCCTTCTCTCTGGCCCTCCCCTGCTCTCTCTGTCTCTCAAAAATGAATAAAAGTTTAAAAAAATGTTTTAATTGAAATTAAAGAAAAGAAATAAAAAAATAATAATGAGTCCATTGGGGAGTAAAACTAGAGCTTTAGGCATCCTGGTAGCAGTGAGAGTTGTTAGGCCCTTGCACCCATGTATCTGGGCAGCATGGCTTTTGGTACCAGGTATGTACTTCAGACCCAAGGACATTGAACCTGGACAGCAAGGATGAAAAGTACCACGCAGGTCTCAGGAGACGGGCCCAGCACACACACGGTCAGCCGGACTCAGTTCAACATACCAGTCTTCTATAAATGTTTCTACAATGACTCTTAAATTATTAAAATAAATACAGACAACCAGAAGCCCTGAACATTCTATATAAAAACAGACATAAGAGGATTCCAAACGATGGAGAGAAGGCAGACCAGCTTGCACCATGGCACCCCGGGGAATGACACAGTGGTAACTTACTGGAGCTTTCTTCCTGGCCTCACAGATCACAGACTTGGAGCTAGAGAAGTTGACAACCCAGAAATGCCAGTAGGCACAGGCAGACCAGAAAGCCCCAACCAAAGCCTGCCCCCTCCAGCCAAAGGATCAGGAAAGGGGCAGCCTTGCAAGACAGAAAACTCTTGGACAGTAATGCTCTACCCTAGGCAAAGCCCCCAGAAACAAAATGTGGGCTCCTCCCTGACCTCCACAAGCCAAGGTCAAGTGAAGAGCCAAGAGTCCACAGTCACCGGGTTAAAAGGCACCCAAATCCCCCACTGGGGTGGTGTCAGAGAAGCTGAATGAGGAGTTAGGACTCGTCCATGGGGGGGAAGGGGGGTATTGAGCATCCCTCCCTATATGGCAGTGGGGACCACATGGGGAGCTTAGAACCCCACCCTTACCCACCGGGAACAAGGCTCCATGCCACCCATCATATCAATGGGGGGCCACGGGGTAGTAGCAGCAGGCACCCTTCCCCTCCTCCTCGCCAGGGAGGCATCAGTGTGAGGAGCCAGAACTCTCAACCCTGCACCGCAGGAAAGGGGCCTCCCTTGGGGTGTCACAGAAGCCCCAGTAGGAAATCGACCTCTTCTCCCCACCTGGTAGTCATGAGGCACGGCCACCCCCTCCACTACTGGAGCAAGGTCAGAGGAAGCCAGGTAAAACCGTTCTCCATGAGTGCAGAGTCTCATAACATAGTACCCAAGATGTCCAGGTTTCAACCAGAAATCTCAGAAAGACCTCAACTGAGTAGAAAAAGACAATAGACGCCAATACCAAGACGACAGAAGTGTTAGAGTTCTCTGGCAAATGATTTTAAAGCAGCAAGCATGGAAATGCTTCAAAAGAACAATTAGGAATGTGCTTGAGACAAATGAAAATTTATGTCTTGGCAAAGAAGTAGAAGCTATAACAAAGAACCAAATGAAACTTAAGAGTTAAAAACTCAGTGCGTGCGTTCAACAGCAGAACAGAGGGACAAGGGAAAGAACCTGTGTAATGGAAGGTAGAATAGAAATGATCCAATCTGAGCTACACAGAGGAAATAGACCAAAAAAAAAAAAAAAAAAAAAAACGGAAACTGAGCTTCTGGGACCTGGGGGTCCATAACAGCAAATCTAACATACATGTTCTCGGAATCTATAACGTAGAAAAGGGACAGAATGGGGCTAGAAAATTATCCAGAGAAGTAACAACTGAAAACGGCTTGTGTGTTGCTGGTGGGAGTGTAAAGTGGTACAATCTCTCTGGAAAACAGTTCAATAGTTCTCTCTTTCTTTTTTATTGTAATGTTTATGTATTTTTGAGAGAAAGAGAGGGAGAGAGACAGAACTTGAGCAGGGAAGGGGCTAAGAAAGAAGGAGACACAGAATCAGAAGCAGGCTTCAGGCTCTGAGCTGTCAGCACAGAGCCCGACGCGGGGCTCAAACTCATGGACCGCGAGATCATGACCTGAGCCGAAGTCGGACACTTAACTGACAGAGTCACTCAGGCGCCCCTCGATAGTTCTCTTTTTAAACTAAGTAGCTGCCATATGACATAGTAATGGCATCCCCAGGCATTTATCCCAGAGAAATGAAAACTTACAAAAATCTACACACAAATGTTCGTAGCAGCTTTGTGCCTTGTAGCCGATACCTGGAAACCACCCAGATGCCTTTTGGCGAGTAAACGGTTAAACTGGCAAATACATCCACACTATGGAACACTGCTCAGCAGTAAGAAGGAACAAACTATGGATGCGTGCAATGCCCTAGATGAATCTCCAGGGAATGATTCTGAGTGAGAAAAGCCAATCCCATTGGGTTACATACTGTATGATTCCATTTATATAACATTCTTGAGATGATAAATTGTAGAAATGAAGACCAGATTAGTTATTGCCAGGGGCTCAAGAGGAGGTGGTGGAAGGGAAGTAGGTGTGGCCATGAAAGGGCAACAGGAAGGCATCCTTGCAGTGATGGGAATGTTCTGTATCTTGACTGTATCAATGTCAAAATCTTGATTGTGGTCTTGTACCAGCGTTCTGCAAGATGTTACCATGGGAGGAAACTGGGTAGAGGATGCAGAAGATCTCTCTGTATTATTTCCTACGAGTGCACGCAAATCGGTAATTATCTCACAATATAAAAGTTCAGAAAAATAAATTCATGCTCATTTAGAAAACACAAAAAAGAAAACTCCTCATCTCATCCCTCAGAGTTAAACACTGTTAGCATTTTGATGTGTTTCCCTCCTGATTTTTCTTTTTTTAAAGTTTTTTTAAAATTTATTTATTTTGAGAGAGAGCACACACGAGAGACGAAAAAAGAGAGCACAAGGGAGGGGCAGAGAAAGAAGGAGAGACAGAGAACCCCAAGGCGGCTCCATGATGCCCAATGCAGGATCGATCCCACAAAGAACTATGAGATCACGACCTGAGTTTAAATCGAGAGTTTAATGCCTAACCACCTGAGCTACCCAGGCGCTTTTCCTTCCAGATTTTTCTATGCATACAAATATTTGCCTTAAAAAGTAGCACCATGCTACACATATGACAACACGTGCTTTCTTCCATCAACCAGAGTAAAGTCTTAACACCATGTTCTTAACATTCCACATTCACTCTCTCACTGTTAAACACTTCCACAATGCACATGCTAGCGCCTACATCCCCGTGCAAGGCTTTTGATTATTTCCTTTTGATAAATTGCCACCAAGTGGAATTACAAGGTGCAGCAGTTTACATGTACTAGAGGCTCTTGTAATAGATCATCAAACTTCCCTCCAGAAGCATCCTAATTTCTACTTCTAACATACAATGTGTTGTCGTTACCATTTGTGTGGAAACAAAAGACTATACACCTGTCTCTCACTTAATAACTTTAATTCCCCTTGAAAACCCTGCCAGTAGGGAAAGCTTTTCAATGAAAAAAAAAATGTTTTCATTAATTTTAATTGGAAAATGATACATTTAACCTCAGCCCAAGAAGCCTCCAGATTTTCACAGATAAAAAATTATCAAGTGAACATTGAAACTGAGTTTATATAAGTAATAATAGTTTCAAAGTAAATCAATGCCGAGGGGCGCCTGGGTGGCTCAGTCGGTTGAGGTGGGGGTGTAAACGCAAGAGTGCTTCCAGAGATGGAAGCAGCCTTTGTGCCCAAGACTGGAGGGTTCCCTGTATGCTGCCTACCCAACCCTTCACCTCCCTTCAGTCCACAAATCAAAATGTTTGGGGTTCACCCCATGTCCACACTTAAAATTTGTTCCAAGTCCTACTCTCTGGCTTAGAAAATAGTGTGTCCAGTAAATCGGTGCGTTAAATGTCACTTTTGTGTTAGTCGGCTTGGCTCCCATGACAAAATACCAAAGACAGGGTGGCTAAACAACAGAATCTTTTTTCTGAGAGTTCTAGAATCTGGAAGTCCAAGATCGAGGTATCTGCTTGATTTACTTCTGGGGCCTCTTATAGCCTCACATGGTCTTTCTTCTGTATCCACGCTCTTGGTGTCTGTCTACTAGATTTCCTCTAATTATAAGGACACCAGTCCCCACCCTAAACGGCCTCATGGATTAACTTAATCCCCTCTTTAAAGGCCCCATCTTTAAATACAGTCACATTCTGAGGCAGTAGGGATTGGGTATTCAACATGTGAATTGAAGGGGTGGGGACACACCATTCAGTCCATAACAATTTCTTATTGCATATTTTGTTTGTGGGCTCAGGGGTGAAAATGTCACTGTACCACATCCCCCCCCCACACACACACACATACACAATAGTTGTTGAACAAATGATATAACTTCACAAGAGCCATTGTGGTAAAAATTCTTTCACAGGACAGCTGTTCCCTATGCAGGTCTGTGTACGTGTCTTCACTGGAACGTGCATAGAATGTGTTTGGAGGATTCCCCAAATGGTAACAGGTGTATCGAGAGAACAAGCTGGGTGGCTGGGGTCAGAGGCAGGACGATTCATGATCTACTCTAGTGCATCGTTTGAATTTTGCTCTCCACGCATGCACTGATGTGTATTCTAATAAGGGAACAGCATAATACGTGAACTCAGGGACTGACTCAGCTCCTGGAATCACAGGCACCTGTCTGTCTCATGCTCGGCTGTACCCACAGACCCTGTCGCTGCACCTGGCACAGAGGAGATGTCCAGTAAGGGAGTTGATGAGATGAATAAGTGAACTACCCCGTGAACTGCTCTCCTAGTGTTTGGACACAGGGGCCCTGAACAATCCTCCCAGTGACCGTCTCTGTCTTCTCACTTTGGTTTGCAGACGGCAGCAGAGACCCCCCGGAGGGAACAAGCCCCAACAGCATGGCGACCACCAGCTGGGCAGTGCCAAACACAACAGGGACCACCAGAAATCCTACCAGGGGGGCCCGGTGCCTCACTCCTCCGGGAGGCCCACTCATCATGGCTACAGCCAGAACCGGCGCTGGCACCACACCAACATGAAGCACCCGCCAGGCGACAAAGGGGAGGCGGGCGCCCACCGCAGTGCCAAAGAGACCGTGACCGTGGAGAGCCCCAAACTTGAGGACGCCCTGGGGGACACCGGGCACAGCGGCCTCGAGACCCCCCGTAGCCCCGATGCCCCAGGCTCGGTGGCTTCCGAGAGGCTGCCGCCACAGCCCCCACAGCAGCCAGGGGGGCCGGAGGCTGAGACAAAGCGTAAAGACAGTATTACTCCCGAGCGCATCGGGGAGCGGCCCAAAATTACCCTCCTCCAGTCTTCCAAAGACAGGCTGCGGCGAAGGCTGAAAGAAAAGGTACCGGTAATTGAATTTTCGTTGCTCTCTTGCACCAGGGAGGACAGCATGAGGTAGGCGCTTTGGTAGGTGGGCTCGGGTGTGAGGGGGCCACCACCCCCTGGCCACCAGAGGGCTGGGCCGTACACAAACCCCTCCGGCACCTTCCAGATCCTCACCTTCTGGTCCTGCGGGGGGCCGAGGTGGGCATTTGGCACCAGCCCGCAGCCTGAGAAGGAAGGGGAGGAAGGTGCATGTACCTGAGGGGGATGGGATGAGTGCAGGGAAGGCTTGGTTCTTCCCTCCAGCATTTTCTGGGGCCCAACACTGCCCTGATAGATAAAGGGCATTTGGGAAAGACTTGGAGCTTGTACGATCAGGATGGATGCCTCCTCCCCAAGGTAAGCACCAGCCGGCTGTGGTCCCCACCAGGGTCGAGAGTAAAGGTGAGTTGGGCCAAGTGCAAGCAGGCCTCGGCTTTACCATTCTCCTCCTTCATCAGCCAGTGGCCCGGGAGGGCTCTAAGGGACAAAAATTGAAGGAAGCCCTCAACCCTGGCATCACACAGGTGCTGACTCTGCTCTGACACCAGCCCTGAGAGGAGGGGGGCCTTCTTAAATGTCTCCACCCCCCCCAACCTCTCTTTCTTTACTTTATCCTGACCCTGGCCCCCCCTTCCCTGCCAGGGATGCAGAAAAGGTCACTTGGAGAGAAACTGTTCCCAAGAAAGGCCAACTTGCCCCCAGCCCCCCCCCACAGAGCCCTCATTCTGGGGCTTCTGTGGAGCTTGAAGCTCTGGGCTTCTTCCTGGCCATTCTCTGCTTCTTCTTTTCCTCCACCTTTTGCCTGAAAGGCCAAGCCCAGGTCCACACTCAGGCAGGACAAGGCAGGTCAGACCCCCTCCCCAGCCAATGCTCGAAGCAGCCCCTGCCTCCTTCACAGCCCTGAGCCCCCACCCCCCTGCCCCTGGTGGGGGAGGCAGCTGTGAGGTCCAGGAGGAAAGCCTCCCTCACTTCCTTACTTCTCAAAGGCGGGAGCCTGGAGACCAGGCTGGTGGTGTGTAGTGACCAGTGTGATGACAGTGTGTAGCATCCTGAAGGTCCGCCAAGACCTATTCCTACAGCCTGGGCACGGAGCGGGGATTGTTCATTAAATTCCCTCCAGTCCTACTAAATGTAGCTGGTGCTGTTGCCACAGAATGGAAACAACAGGGGCTGTAGAGCCCAGCAAACCACCTGCTCCTCACTCTGCCTTTGACTGGCTAGGTGACCTTGGGCAAGTTACCTAACCTCTCTGAACCCCAGTTTACTTGTCTGTAAAATGAGAGTAATACTACCTACCTTGCAGATAGACAGATGATGGAGATTAAATGGCCTGGCATGCGTAAAGACCTCCTGGGTGGGTATTATTTTATATATAGACCACTCCTTCACCCTATAGCCCAGACTGTTGGACAGCGGGGTGGGTAAGGAAGGGATAGAACATGGAAGACAGATCTATAACACCCATTCATTGGTTTCAAGGACTCCCCTTAGGTGAGGACTCTTGGATTCCTAGGCCAGGAGGACACTGGCTAAGGCCATAGTAGGGCTCAGCGAAAGCTCTACATCATCCAGCCTTCTCATCTTCCCAGGAAGTAGACTGAGGTCCAGAGAGTGAAACCATCGCCCACAGCCATGCAGCTAGAGGCGGAAAGCAGGTTCTAGAACCCTGGTCTGTGCGTCCCAGCCTAGAGCTCTCCTTGTTGAGAACAGAAGGGCAAGCATGGGACCTCGCTTTATGTCCCTGACCCTGCCCTACTTCCCTGATCTCCCATCCCAGTAGTTAGGGTGACCACATTCTTGGCCATCAATCCACTGTATTTGAATAAATACTTTTGAGACTATCAGATGCCAGTCCAGGTCTTCTCCAGTCCAGGTCTGGTCTACGTGCAGTGAAACTTCTTAAAGGTGTAGAGTTTCTTGCCTGAAATTTCCTTCTTAGAAGTGCCAGTCAATGTAGTGGCATACTGGAGGACTCCCCAGGGTATAGCATTTGTTATAGAAGGCCAGCACAGTCTCCATAGGACACAAGAACTGGGGCCATGTTTACCCAGAGAGGACAATCGGCCTTGGGCCATGGGAGCTGGGCGTCTGGAAGACAAGGTTGCCCATTCCATGGGCACCTTTTACCAATGTAGCAAACAATTTAGATACTTTCCTCCTTCCTGCCCTTGTTCTCTCTTTGACCCAGTTTTTATTATCTTTTTTCATCTTTTAAAAGCCCCATTAAGTCATTCCTAGCTGAAGACATTCAATGGGCACGTAGAAAAAACAAAGCCAATATATGTGGGAATCCTGGCTAAGAGCTAGATCTTGCAAGAAAGATTAGCCCCCAGGTGTCCTAGGAGCCAAGAAACAGGTGAGCAGAGGGCCTTGGGGGTTGGGGGTCCTTGGTGGAGGTCAGCATTCCCAGAGGGACCGGACCTCAGGTTCGCGAAGGTAGGGCTGGGTCCTTTCCAGGGGAGGCAGGCCTCCCTCCACTGACCACCCCCCGAGGTGTGCTCAGCTCCACTGAGGCATGACTCAGTTTGTCTCCCACACCCCCAGGACGAAGTGGCTGTGGAGGCCACCAACCCTCAGCAGAACAAAATGGACAAGCTGATTGAGATCCTCAACAGCATGCGAAACAACAGCAGTGATGTGGATACCAAGCTCACCACCTTCATGGAGGAGGCCCAGAACTCCACCAATTCCGAGGAGATGCTGGGCGAGATTGTCCGGACGATCTACCAGAAGGCCGTGTCCGACCGCAGCTTCGCCTTCACAGCCGCCAAGCTCTGCGACAAGATGGCACTCTTCATGGTGGAGGGGACCAAGTTCCGGAGCCTGCTCCTCAACATGCTTCAGGTAACCGGACACCAACAGCTGCGCCTCCCCTCCCCCGCCCCACCGTGCCCGCCTGTGGGTTATTACTAGAGAGAAGGCTGCAAATTTTGACCACAGTTGAACTTTTCCCAAGTTCCACCCTTGCCCCGATTAATTATAGAAAATAAAAAGGCACTGGAGGGGCACGGGATGAGTGGCCAGATTTGTGTGTGTTTGTGTGAGTGATCCATGGTTACAACAGACCAATATAATTTTATAGGTGTTTCATGTTTAACCAGCCTTTCCCTCTTTCTGTTTCCGTGATAAGAGAGCTGACGCTTGCTCTTAACCAGTCTCTGTGCTTTGACCTCTCCATGTCCAAGCAGACGTGAACTTGGTGTAGATTTCACCTTTCCTCCTCCCGCCCCGGACCACCACCCCCAGGCCCTGGAGGTGGCATAGCTGGAGCTGAACAGAAGGCACAAAGGCTCTGAGCAGGAAAGGTTCCGTCTTTTTGCCGATACACTGGACTTCCTGAAACCACTATTAAGGCAAAGGGGAAGTGTGGAGATCCAAGGCTATCTTGTTCCTCAGTGCCTTCCCACTCAAAATCCCTTCTCCCCCAGAGAGCTTAATCTCGATCCTTTTCACTTCTTCCTCCATGGGTGCCCGCGTCCAGTGCTGGTTTTATCACTGTGAGCATATAGTAGGTATGGGTGTGGATGCATTGACTAAGGCCAGCGCTGTTCTACCTCACAAGCTAGAGGCCAATCCCTACCCTTCTGTCACAGGTGGTAGCAGGTAAACTGGTGGCATCAAGGGAGAGGTAGCAGATGGCCCGGCATGGCCACCCTGCCTGGGGACTCTTGGCTGGAGAAAAGTCCTCTCTACTCTTCATACTTTAGACTAGTTGAGATGTGAATTGAGGTTCCGGTCCAGGTGAGGTGAGACAGGAGCCTGGGAGTTCCAAAAGCAGAATGCAGAGCTGGAGGGGACCACGTGCAGGTCTCTCTGAACGAGGGGGATCATGACATAAGTCGTCCAAACTATGACGCTTCCGAGAGGTGCGAGGGCTCCATTTGTCATCACGCCCAGACACCAGGCGTAAACCAAGGCGTGTGGTCACCTCGGTCTTAACCACCTGGTTCAAAGCCTAACGTCTCTTCCTAAAAACCAGGGAGGAGGGAGCCCCCTCTACATGCCACCCGCAGGGCTCCGTCCCTGCCGTCCTCCCCTCTTCCTAGGGAGAGCATGCTCACTGCAACTTGAGCCCTCGCTGGCCAGCCCGGGACTGCTTCTTTCCAGCTCCAGGCCCCGATCAGGTTCCCATTCCTGGATCGCCCACGCTCCCCTGGTGACGAATTCCCGCATTACCTGAGGGATTTGCACATCGAGCATGTCCCTCACGGGCCGGAATGTCCTGGGAGTGTGGAGGGTGACGGCAGGGAGCAGCCTGTCTGCCACGTACTGCCAAGCACGGGGGAGCTGGGGACGGGATCGGCCTTTGGCTTTGGATTTTGATCTTTTTCAGAGAAGGGCCAGGACAGGGCAAGACTTCTAGACAATGGCTGCCAACTCCAAGTAACCTAGCCAGAAGCGGTGGCGGACAGACATACAGGGCGTGGGGATGAGACGCACCCAGCCGGGAGGGGCAGCTGGCCGCAGGGGCCACCCAGGCTCCTGCCCGGGTCAGGCATCTCTTCCAGTGACCTGTGGTTAGAGCAGCCTTGCCCACAGTGTCCGGCAGGGCATTAGTCCTGGGAAATGTGCAACCACAGAAGGGGCTCCGTGGCACGCCCGCCTCTCCATCAGCCACAGAGTGGACTGGCTTAGCCCAGCAGGAAGGGAACCTGTTTGGCTATGCTGAACTCAACAGTCTCCTTTGCATTCCCCGGCTAATAACTTCTTGTGGATTTGGTACGCCAAGAGGCACGGTTTGGCAAACACTAGCGTAGGGCAAGAGCTGCGCCGGGAAGCGCTTGGCTTGGCTGCTTGACACCCATCAGGGGACCTTACGACGTTGCTGCTGGAATTGAGGCAGGGACCTTGAGGGAGTGCCCCACGGGAACCTCCTGCCTCACTTTCCCTGGGCCCTTCCACTGCAGGAAACAGTCCCGGGTGCCCCGGGTCCACAGAAACCTGCCCACCCCACAGTGTGGCTCAAGGACAGGTATGTCGTGTACTTTGGGGGCCAGCCCTACTGATGCCACCTTGTCCCTGGAGCAGAGGAGGGCCAGCAGCCCTACATCAGCCATTTGCCTGGGTGGACCTCTTGTAGATTAGGTATTTAGAAACCTGAATGTCCCCCATTGGCCTCCACACACCCATCTTCACCACTTGCAGCCCCAGCTTTTGTGTAAGGTAAGGAGAGAACCCCTCAAAGGGCTTGAGCTAGACACTCACTTTCGAGACCCTTCAGGCTCCCACGGAGGGCAGACTGGATATGCTGGCATCCAGCTGCCCCCAAGCCCCTGACTCCCTGCTCCGAGATCAAGTCCCTGATTGCAGGGCCCAGAGGAAGCCACCCCCCCAAGTCTGATTGGGCCTCTGTGGGCCCTGATGCTTCTCTCAGCCCCTGAGGAGGTGACAAATCAAAGTCACCTTTCCAGGCAGCGTGATTCATGGCCATTCATCACCCCAGACTCACAAGGTAGGAGAAAAGACGGAAGTAGGCATGGCTCACCGAACCCCACTTTCCTTCTTAATGCCCACAGGGATGTCTTTTTTCACTTGCCTTCACTTTCTGGCAAACCTGATTTGTGTCCCTCCCCTGGCAGCATGCCCCAGCCCGCACCCCAGAGCTTTCCCCTTCCCTTTCTCCCTCTGTGGTTCACTCTCGGCTCCATCTTCTTCGGCTCCCTGGATCTCCAGCCAGCCCCTTCCATGCCTCCGAGATGCCCCCCCATATGGTCAGTTAGGCTGCTTCCTGCACATCAGAGGCCTGGCTTAATGGTGCTGACTGCAGTGTGACAGGGGCGTGAAGTGCACACGGCTCCTGGCATTGGCTTTGGATGTGCTCTCTTTTGTTGCCCAGGTTTTGGTGGCGGGAGCTGGCGACATAGGGGGAGGGGGACAGGCTCTGATGCAGTGGATGCTATGGCAGAGGTGGGCAGGGTGCCCACCAAGATGGGGTGCAGACCCATGGGGCTGAGGTGGGGGGCAGAGGGCCTTTGACCCTTCCCAGCCAGACCCGGCATTGTCATCTCCAGGAACCCAGAACACTGCCCTCACGAGGCATGATGACGCCAGATGCCATGGGGTTTCAGTGGACCTCCCGTCACCAATCCCACAGCCCAAAAGTGGTCTCCAATTTTTACATCAAAAACGAGTCTTTTTGCCATAAATGTGGTCCTTTCCTTAGCGTTCCGGTAAACAAAATTCTACTTCTTGTAACAGACATTTTGTCCATGACATGTCAAGCATTAGATCGGTGCTTCTCATTAGAAAGGCACTTCGCAAACTTGAATGCGCTTTTGAATCATACGGTATTTCATTTAAATGCAGAGTCTGGGTCAATAGTTCTGAGCGTAGCCTGAGATTTTGCAGATCTAACAAGCTCCTGGGAGATGCCGGCACTGTTGGCCCAGAGACCTCACACTTTGAGAAATAAGGCATTGTACTGGATGCTCACGGTTTGGAGCATCATTTCACAAATGGGCCAACTGAGGCAGTCTTTCGGTGTGATGGTGCAATGTGGGAACCTGGTCTGGGAATACTGAGTTTCAGCCATCAGGTGTTTGTTCGGCCAGTGGTTCTCAGCCCAGCTGCCCACTGGAATCATCTGCAGAGGAGCTTGTAAAACACACTGATGCAGGGGTCCCACCCCAGGGCAGACGAGTTCCATTCTCCGGGGCAGGCCGGTCTTCCTTTGGTAAGAACTCCCCGCGGCAATTCTGCTGTGTAGCTGGCTGAGCACCACGGTCAGGACGATACTCCAGAGATGCCCTGACTGTGCCACCGTTGTCACTTATGAACCAGCTGGCCCTGCCTGTCATCCCGTGAGCCAGGCGAGAAATTTGTAGCAGGTACTGGACTCTTTGCTGAGTAATGTGGAGGACACGGAGCTCGGGCTCTCCCTCTTTGGGAGAGCACCAAGGCAGGAGACGGGGCTGCTGAGACAGCCCCTTGGCCTTGCGTGGCCTCGGGTTCCCCTCGAGGCAGTGAGGAAGCTGTTCTGGGCCATCCCAGGGGCCCTTTCTTCCGCTTCTTTCGAGATCCCCATTCTGGGGTTCGTCCTGGGACACACCCACACCAACCAAGTCATCCAGGCGGGAGCCCAGAGCAGCCTCTCCTCACCACTGGCCCTACTTCTCTCTGGCCTTTCCTTTCTCTTGGCCTCCGACATTTGTCAGGGCAGCTATCATACGTTCCCGGAGAAGGACCTCACTCCCAACCCACGTTGCTGGGGGTGGGCCGGAGGCTGGGTAAAGCCGGGGAGTCACTTTGTTTCATTACGCATCCTGCCTCACTCCACCCCTCCCACCCAGCCCATTAGCAGGGTTCCATGCTCACTAGAGTGTGAGCGCTGATGCTGTCTGGCTTCCGGGACAGTATGGGTTGCCCAGAACCCCTGGGTTATAAAAGACACCAAAAACTCACCTTGACCCTCACCAGGGAATAGCGGAATGATAATAGGGTGGGGGGTGGGGGGCAGGGGGGAGAGGCTCCAGCTTCACCCAGGGAAGAATGAGTGTGCCTTTTTTTATGGGACCTTTGGAATGAGAGGAATTGGAGGCCTGAGCCCCCTCCACACAGCACTGCCCTGTCACCACCCCAAGCCTTCCACTTGGGCTCAGGGAGTGCTCCTTCGCCGAGATATGCCTGGGTAGTACAAGTTCAAGCCCTCCTCTGTTGAAATGTGCGTGCCCTGTTTAGCCAAGAGGTGTCTGCATCTGAGCTATGCAGAGCAAAGTATTATTAGAGCAGGCATCAGTGTGTCTGTAATTGACCCCAGCTCTCCCTAGCAACCGTTGCCAACAACACATCTAACAGAAGGATGCGATACTTTTTTTGAAAAAAAAAAAAAGAAAGAAAGAAAGAAAAGAAAAGAAAAAAAACCCATCTCGACTCAAGTCGTAAACACAGTGGGGCTGTTGTGAAAAAATGCCAAATCGGAATCTGGCATATGACCAGATTTCAAAATAAATTGCTCTCCACCAGCACCTTCTATAAGATCGTCTTTTAAAAAGCTGGCCTTGAGCTAGAGAGCAGATAAACGCTTGCGTTTCAGGCTAGGTCACCAGGAAGCACTGTGTTTGGGGCTTTTGATACACAGACACTCCACTGAGTGGTGCCAGGGGGCTGTGTGGGGCTTCTGAGGCGTCTCTGGGTGGGAGTGGTGTCAACTGTGGGCTTAGGCCCAGGAGCTGCACACAAGACTCCCTGGTCTGGCTGCCCCATCCGTAGATGAGAACACAAGATACATCTGAAGCATTTGTGTGACACATACACCCTACTCCTGTCCCATTTCTCGCATCCTCTGCCCGCTGTCTTGGTCCCACATTTGCTGGCTTGGGAAGAGACGCACTGGGCCATCCCTCTAATTCCACGCAGTAGAGAGAACCTCCTGCAGAGAGCAAGGTTCTGGGAAAATTAAACTTGTTCCTCTCCACTTGGAGCCTGGAGTTCCTAACTCCCACCTTTTACAGGGGGGAGGGAGGAGAGGAGCTAACATTGATTCTTGGGGTTGTAACCAGTTCTAAATGTGAGCGTCTCGAGAGCAGAGGTTCTGGCTGAGTTAGCATCAGTCACCAGCTCCTGGCTTCATGACTTGGACATAGTAGGTGCTCAGGAAATGCTCGAAAAGGGAAGACGGAGCCCTCAATCTTGGGCCCCGGTGCTCCCTGGCGTGTGATGGGCTCCACCACTCCTGAGCACTTCGTGTGGGAATGCCAAGACTCTCTCCGAGCCAGGCTCCTGGGCAGGAATCTCTCCCCATGTTTATAGATGAGGAATGTGTCTCAGGAAAGCTATGCGCTTTACCCAAAGCCATGGGGCTGAGTGGGAGCCATCGGTCTGGCACCCTAAGGTGTAAGGCCAGAAAGTTGGGAAAATCAGGAATCTGTCTCATGAAGCTATCCGTGGGGATTCCAGAATCCACCCTTCTAGAATAATCCCACCGCCTTTCCAGCAGTCTCAGAGTCTGAGCTTTCTGGGCCAATGGAGGGCTAGGAGTATTTGAGGAAACACCTTTACATCGCCATTTGCTTTATCCAGATGAACCACACCACTGCTACTTCTGAGGTGAGGCCTGGCTCTCTGCCTCGCTCCCTCTCTTTGCTTAGACCTCCCTCACTTCTGCATGCCCACCACTGGGCTGACGTGCACTCCAGGCATGTAAACTAATTTTACCGTTGGCCCAAGCCAGGCATACCCAGGGATAGAAGCACATTGTTCTGTGCATTCCAGAGCTCAAGCAAAGCCCTGGGCTGTACCCACCCCGAGTTCCCCTCCACTGGTTGCTAGAAATCAAGAGGGGATAAAGCAAAGGGCTCACAGCCCATGCAAGCAGCTTTCCCTGTGGGCAGATGGTGGATGGTGATTGCAAAGACCGACAAAAGGTCTTTTTCTCTAAAAAAAAAAAAAAAAAAAAAAAAAAAGTTGCCCCACCTGCTGGCCAGTGCATGCACCCTCTGAGTCATCCTGCCCATGCTGAAGTCCTTGCCCTGCGAGGGCCGTGCGGACCCGGCACACACATGCCCTCCCATGGTGGGCACCAGCAAGCCTACCTCACATGCCATGAGAGACCGCAGGACCTTGACCTTCTCCATCAGAGTCTGCAGCAGGCACAGCTACCCCCCACCCACCAAGGGAGAGCCGATGCTTGACTGATTCCAAGGCTCCAGTCCACCCTACCGGACCCAGGGGGACACACCTGTTGCCCACACTTGCTTTGGAATGAGCGGATCGTTCCTTCTTTCCTCCAATCCTCATTTCTTCCTCTCAACAAACACGTAATTAATCTTCCCTGGGTACCTTCCACCATGGCAGAGCCTGTATATGGGTCTCTGCTCATCTGCCCACCCTTCGTCTTCTCCCACTTCGTGTGGGTGAGGGGACCATCCAAAGTCTGAGCGTCTTATTTGAGGCTGACTGTTCAGCATGGTGCGGGGTGGAGGGGTAGCCCGAGGGCACGGTGGCTTTCAAAAGTGCTGAATCTTAAGAACCCCTTCTTGGAACTTTGGAATGCGGAGCAGGACAGAAGCAGCCCATAATTTTACCGGGACAAAAGCACTTTGAATTTTAACTGGAAAATAAGCAGAGGAAAGCAAGTGGTCATTGACCCTTAGTAAGTCCCAGGAGGAGCCCAGAACAGCAGCTTGCCCGTGAAGGTCTTGTTGGAGGCTGTGTCCCCTGGCGTCTTGGGAGCAAAGACTGTCCTTGTCATCCTTGGGTCCCCCCACCGTGCCGGCCCAGAGCAGGTACTCAGCAAGCATCAGATGGTGGGGTCAGGGGTTCAACCCAGTGGGGACAGAGGAACATTGGTGGCAAGAGAAGGGAATAGTTCAGTGTCCTGCTCCCGCGTCTCTGGGCCAGGGGAACTTTACCCGAGTCAGGGATTATTTCACCATCACCCGTGTTTCTTGCCAGGCCGCGTTCTCCTCCCCGCACAGCCTCACCCCCACGCCCGGCTTCATTTTCCCTGCTAAATCCCCTCATAGAACTTGGCTGAGCTCTTCCCTGTCTGAGGCGGCCCTGTCGAGGCAGGCCC
>NW_027532203.1:16348785-16353092 GCF_008692635.1 Crocuta crocuta | reverse complement strand
GGCCAGCTCGGGTGTCCTGGGCCCCAGAGGGTCACCCCTGGCTGGCTGGCAGCTCACCTCCGGCACCTCCTCCTTCCCCCTGCGCAGAGCCAGGCCAGCAGGAGACAGCGGATCCTCCCCACAGCTCAGCGAGCGCCCGGCCCCCAGCCGCCGCTGGGAATCTGAGCTATGCTAAGCCGCCCCAGATCACGGCATCGCTGCCCTGCCCAGGGACGGCCGGCCCAGACAGGGCGCCTCTACCTGCCGCGGCCGCCTCTGGAAAGCTGGCACTGCCTGGGCCGATGGAAAAAATCTCCCTGCAGGTTATGTAACTGCTCACCACCCTGTCCCTGTCCCTCCCCAGGGAGGCTCCCCAGCCACCACCCAGGGAGAGGGGCCGTCCAGGGGCCAGGAGGGCATGGCGGAAGGTCATTCTCTCAAAGAGAAACACATAGTCTTGAGTGATTGTCCGAGCTCCTCCTCAAGGAGTCCCCAAGGCCCCGCGAAGGCTGCTCTTCGCTACAGGCTGCAGAGCTCAGAGGCCTGCCCCAGCCGTATGGTCTTGAAGGGCGGGTGAGAAGGGCTTGTCAAGAGAACTGAGCTCGCAGGAGGCGCTGAGAAGGAAAGAGGGAAGGACAGCTTTATCGTTGGCTTGTTTGGTTTGGATTGGTTGTTTTTTTTTTTTAATTTGGCCTTTTTTTATTGCGATAAAATATATGCAGCATCAAATGACTGATGAGCATGACTGAGCGGCACCAAGCACAACCGTAAGGTTGCACAACCGCTCCCACCATCCACCCCCAGAACCTCTCATAATTCCAAACAGAAGCCCTGTAGCCATCAGGCAGCACCCCCGCCCCCCAGCCCCCTCGCCTTCTATCAACATGGCTCTCGTGCTCTTACACGTATCCCACCGAAGTGGCATCCTAAAGTAGTTGTCCTTTTGTGTCTGGCTTACTTCACTTACCAAAACGGTCTCGAAGTTCATCTATGCGGTAGCGTGCGTCAGAATTTCCTTCCCTGACCCCAGGTGAATAATATTCCATGGGCGTGGATGTGCCCCCATCTGTTTATCCATTCATTCATCGTTGGATACTTGGGTTGTTTCCTCTTCTGGCTTTTGTGAGTAACACCACTGTGAATGTGCACTGAGAAGTGTCTGTTTGGCCCCTTCTTTCAATCCTTTGGGGATCTATACCTAGAACCCGAATTACTCAATCACATGGAAATGCTACTTTTAACTTTTTCAGAACTGCCAAACTGTTTTCTGGGAGGTCATTTTTGATGGGAGAAATATAATGAGTGAAGACCCAAAGAAATGGTGCAGTTGAGTGACAGTAGGGAGATTGGCTTGCAGTCAAGGGTGTAGGTAGAGAGTTGGAGGAAGTCCATGAAGTGGAACAAAAGGGTTTGGGCTTTATGAAGAAGGGGAGCCATTGTTGGTTCTTGAGCTGTAGCATCCCCAGGTTATCTAAAAATCACAGAACAAGGGCTCCTGGGTAGCTTAATCGGTTAAACGACCGACTCTTGATTTTGGCTCAGGTCTTGTTCTCATGGTTTGTGGGTTCAAACCCCGCATCGGGCTCTGTACTGACAGTGCAGAGCCTGCTTTGTATTCTCTCTCTCTCTCTCTCTCTCTCAAAAACAGAAACTAAATAAATAAACATTTTTTTTTTTAAGTTTTTTAAATCACAGGACAGGATGGACCTAAAGGCAGGACCTATAGGGTATGCATCCAATCCATTCACCTTGTAGATGGGAGACTGGAGGCCCAGGAAGGTTAATAGAGGCTGTACTTTAGGAAGACATGTGTGTTGGGCTATAGGATGTTATACTTGGAAATCTCTTACATTAGGGAACCAGGGTTTTTAGGTGACCATGGTTAGCTCTTCATAAAGAGAGCACACGCAGATTGGAGCCTGCCCCTCAGAGATCTAAGCTGTGGCGGCCCAGACGCTTTCCCCCACCCTCCCCTCCGGAGCCTGCTTCCCAGCCCTCGGTGCATGGAACAGTCACATTCCAGCCACCGGGCCCCTGGGCCAACAGACCAGCATGAGAGATGTGCCACTCTTCCTCTGCTCCTTTCTTTCTCAAGTGCCAAGAGCTTCAAGAGCAGGAAGTCAGTAGAGAATCTTTAAACCGAAGCCCCCATATGAACAGGCTTCCCAGCCAAGGGCGAGTGATCTCTGTTCCAGAGGGGGAGAGCACAGGGCCGCCCGTGGAGAGAATGAACAAGGACTCTGTCCAGTGCACCTCCACCCCGTGACCTTCCCATGATGCTGCTGCACATTCCCCTCCTCACTCCTTCCCCTGTACCTGCATGCGTGGGCTGCGTTCTGGATGCCTGATGTGGATGACAGTGACTTATCCAGTCAGGGGTTGTGGGAGTGGGGCAGAGGGGTTGGGGTCACAGAAGAAGGATGACAGGACAGTGATGTAAGCAAGATTATCACACTTGGTTTGAGCTCGCTGCTTTCAGGGCAGCTGGCTTCCATCTCCCTAGACAAATAGGAGGTTCCTGTGCATGGAGAGAAGTCTTCCCAGCTCCCCTCCAGACGGCCGCAGAGCGATCCCCAGGCATCCCAGGTGCAGAGTACAATGCAAGGAAGCAGGTGGGGGGTTTATCTGTGCCTCCATTGCTTCTGGGCCAAGGGGCGTCATGAGAACAATCCAAACCCATGATAGACCCACTTGCTAGTTTCTTCTAGACTTTTCCCCATTTGGTGCATCTCTGTCCAGAAGACATGGTGACACTCAATCATGAAACAGAGGCTAGACTGTGTGGCCCCTCGAGGTCACCTGCCAGCATAGGAACTCTTCGGGCAGCCTCAGAACCATCAACACAGGAAGTGCACCCTTGGAACCAAAGTTCAGAATCAGGGCTCCCTGTGCACTGAGTCTCCATCCCTACTGCCTTGTGCTTGGAGTTGAGTCTTCAGGGAGAAACACTCCCGGCCCCTTCCTGGCCCCACCTCAACCCCAGTTCCAGCTGGCAGTGCCAGGAAGAAGGTGGGCTGCCCCTTTATGGCAGCACCTAACCCTTTGGTGTCCTTCTAGATACTAGTTCACAGAGGGAGGAGAGCTTCAGGCCACCCTGATACGTGGAGACAGACCTGCTCAGTCAAGAGCAGTCCCTTCCTGGGATAGCCACCCAGCCCTGGGGAAGCCCCTGGCCTCCCAGATCACCCTACTCTTGACAGTCCCAGCTAGGCCTGACCATGTTCCAGAGAGGTCGTGGTACCATGTGTGTACATGCCCGGATCATTTGCATCCAGACCTCTGAAGCTGAGGGGACCACATTACTGTATGATGCCCAGCTCAGCCTCCGAACAGGGGTGATGCCAAAGGAGGGGAGTAGCTTAGGTGGTCTTTGGGGCTGGCTGGACTCCAGCTAAAGCCTATGAATATACCTGTAATGGGAATACGTGTATCCTTGAGCAGCTGCATATAAACCAGAGCTCCACGTGTTGGACTCACACTGGCCATTGACCNGCATTACTCTGGGTATTGAAAAAAACCTGACTAAGGGAATAGTGTCTCCAATGCAGCCTAGAAGCAGAGTCACCTGGAATTCAGCCTGCAGGCCACCGAACCTCCCCCGGCATGACTTCCTGCCGTGTAGCATAAGAAATCATTGACGAAGCCCAGAGTCCAAGCCCCACCCAGTCTAACGTCTAACCCTGGTTCCGGTACCACTCAGCTGGTGACTTTGGGCCGATCTCACACTCCAGCCTCAGTCTCCATTAAATACAACCCTTCTTCTACACATACTTACCCCACAGACAGGATCATTGTTAAAATCTGTTGGAACACGGATCATCTTGTCTTTGTCCTCTTAAGGCTCTTCCTCCAAGAGGAACTTCTGAATTTCATAAAATCATATTTATCTTTTTGCATTCTTTTTTTTTTTTTTTCATCAAGTTTCCTAGGAGAGCCCACACACACACCTATAAGCCTAGGAGCCACCAGCTCATGCCAGGACTTGGGATTCAGATATGGCTCCGTGGATAACCCAGGGATCCAACAGCAAGGAAAGCCCTCACGGGGACTCTGGGCCTGGCATTGAGGCCCTGCTAGGTGCCCAGGTTCAGCACTATTAAACTCCAGCAAAGCAGGGGCCACTGGCCTTTACCAGATATTTAGAAGTCTGCTGGAGGAGCAAGACCAGCTCAACTGGAGAGAAGTTTAGAAAAGTCAGAGGAGGGGGCAAACCTTTTAAGTGCTAGCAGCTAGGGAAGACTTCCTGGAAGAGGTGGCATGAAAGAAGAGGTAGGATTTGGAGAGCCTAAGGGAAACGAGGAAGGAGCCAGAGCAAAGGCTTATAGATG
>NW_027532203.1:16337887-16348700 GCF_008692635.1 Crocuta crocuta | reverse complement strand
TGAGGCACCTGCTGGCCTGCCAGCCTGGCCAAGGGTGCCTGGATAGCACTGGGGGCCCCGCCAGTGTCAGCAAGCCCCGGTGTGAGGCCGCCCAGCCAGGCCGTGACCCCAGGCCACAGTAACCACATTGGCCCTTTGATTTGCTGGCACTTGCTCTTCGCCATTGCAGGCCAAGACGGTTTTCATCCAGAACTAAAACTTTGCCTTTAAGAGTAGCGAGTCCCTGCCAACCTTGGGCCGCAGTCCATCTTGGGCAGGAGGCCGGAAGGACCACTGCCCCTGGGGCCCAGGCCAGCCTGCTGGGGGGCTCCGGACACCAGGATGTCACCGGGGCAGATAGTACAGGGCCTGACCATCGGGGGCAGGGTCCCAGGTGCCTACTCCTGAGGCTCACTCAGCCCCTTGCTGTGGATCTGCTCCTCCTGAGAGTAGCCTACGAGTGGGTGCCCATGTGCTGTCTACACGCGGCCGTGCAGCGTCAGCTGTCTGACTGCCCCCTCCTCCTGCGGCAGCAATTTACCCAACCGGGGAAGCTGTGTATGAGGCCGCAGGGCCAGGCAGTGTCACAAAAGCCTACCCACTCTTATCTCCACCTGCCCTGCAGGCGCCCCTCCTCCTCCTCCCCCAGCACATGTTTTCTGGCCTGCCTCAAGGGTTAGACAGGAGACAGAAGTCCAAAGCCTGCATCTTGCCCAGCTCCATTCGCAGTGGCCCTCAGTGTCCTCGTGTGGTCGNACCTGAAGTCTCATAGCCAGTGAGCTACAGAAGCAGAACCAGACCCTAGTCCCCGCTGTGTCCTGTACCCCTTGCCTCCTCAAAACGTGTGCTGCCTGTGTGCCTCTGTTGGCTGAAGTGTACTTGTGTTTGGGGACAGGGCCGGGCCAGGTATAAGGTAGAAGACAGGTGGTGAGGAACAAGATTCGAAGATGCCTTTGAGATGACAGTGTTGACCAGAGCCTCCTCCCTGCAGACTAAACAGTAGCTGAGTGAACTCCCCATGGTCACCTTATGACCAAAAGCATCGAAGCAGTTTCCAGCCCAGAGCTCCCCTGCCTCAGTGGGGGCACAGGGGGAGGGGCACCTCTTTCTACCAAGCCGCAAGCCAGGCAGCAAGGTGGCCACTTGTTCCCCCAAGCCAGCCCCAGCTTTCCCCCGTGGACATCCCACTCATGGGTTTCCAGCCCATCACCCCGGTGATTCATGAAAAAAGGCAGAGAAGAAAACTCAGGCCCGNAGCCGCAAGCCAGGCAGCAAGGTGGCCACTTGTTCCCCCAAGCCAGCCCCAGCTTCTCCCCCATGGACATCCCACTCATGGGTTTCCAGCCCATCACCCTGGTGATTCATGAAAAAAGGCAGAGAAGAAAACTCAGGCCCATTTGATTTGTTCCTATTTGACGACGCTGGGGTCCAGAGGCCGCAGCTCTGGGTAAAAGTGGGTCCTGGTGAGCACCCCCTCTGTATTCGGACCCCGAGGTCAGGTGGCAGGCTGAGTCTCTTGTGTCAGGCCCCGGCAACGGAAGCCTGGAGGCAGCAGGTCATGTCTCNGGTCCCTTCCTCACCTCAAGCCAAGCCAGAGAGGACAGGCCATCAGGCCTGCAAAGGGGAAGGGAAGGAGAGAAAGCGAGCCTGCAGGCTGTCTCATTTCTAATGCTCTAAATTATTGAGAAGTGAGGACCCAGGGGTGTGAGCCGAGGCAGTCTGAGTTGCTCAATCCCGAAGGAGCCCTTCTAAGGTTTCCCCGGCACCCAGCCCAGAGTGTCACCCCAGAGAAAGAGCCACGTTGGGAAAAGCCATCTTTGCTGCTGCTGCCATGCCTCTTCTTTTTTTTTTTTTAACCTCCTTCCCCCCCATCCCCATACAACTTGATTTATTATGACCCCGATGCACTTGAGCAGCTGCGACTTCATTTCAGAACCAGGTTAAGTAGCCGAGGGTTCAAAACGGAAAAGGTCGGAAGGGGGGCTGTGGGAAGGCGAGGGACACTTAATACAGTGCATTCCCACGCACACCTCTGCTGCCCCGGCTTCGAGTGCATCTCCTCCCTGCAAATGTGTTGTGGCCACACAGACACTTTGGCTCCTCTGCCTTATAAAAGGGAAGCTCGAAAATGTGGTGCGTTGGCACATTACAGCTGGCTCCCCCTTGCTTCCTCTCCCTCTGGCCCGGACAGAAGAGGCAGCGTTCTTGAGAGCTGCTTGGAATGAGAGCCCCACAGGGGCAAGGTGGCCCGAGGCCAGTACAGCTTAACAAGCATCTATTGAGCACCATCTGTGTACCTAAGGGGCAGAGTGGCGTGGTGGGGCAAGTGCAGATAGGCTCAGAAGCTGCATTGGTCCCTTGCCTGGGACCCTGGGCTCCCTTCTCTCACCTCATCCCTCCCAGTGTGCAGTTGGGACAGTGTGTGTGTGTGTGTGTGTGTGTGTGTGTGTGTGTGAAGACCTCCCAGCCCTGCCTTTGTGGAGCCTCTGGCTTTTCAAGCCCCCTTCTTGTCAGGCTCCCAGATGACCCCAGAGGTCTTGCTTGCAAAAGTTTGTTCTCTGGACTTTGTGTTTTTCCCCGTCTGCTCTACCCTCCCAGTGCCTCCTGGCTCCGGCCCCAGAGCCAGCCCCTGTCTGTCCCTGCAAACACAAGTCAGCTGTGTGTGCAGACAAAGCCTTGCGTCGCAGTGTGGGGGCCGGGCTTGCACAAGGGACATTTCCAGGGAACTCTGGGGGCGGTGGCTGGGAGGGCAGAGGCGACTGTCTGATAGCAGGGACTCGGCGTCACCGTCTAGGGGACTTGGCCGGGTCCCAGGGGCCAGTGGCTGTGGGTGGTGACTGGGAGAGGCGGCGAGGCTGGAAGAAATCTGCTGTTTGAGAAGTGTAGGAAATGGTCTGGAGAGAGAGATAACAGCCTTTTCTCTGTGTGTCTGTGTGCGTCTGCGTCTGCCGGCGTCTGCCGGTCTGAGGCCGTATCTAGTGAGATTTTTGTCCTGGGTTGTGAAAGTGACCTATGGAGCCAACAGCAGGGTTCAGGGCCTGGGAGAGAAGACATGTGGCCCTCCCTCCCCTCCCCCTCATCTTGTGTTCCTCTCCACGTCCCTCCTCCCCGCCAGCCCCCACCAGAGAGTAGGGAGGGGGTGGGGCTGGCGAGAAAGAACATTCTTAGTGCGGTGGAAATGGTTAAAAGGCCCGGTTTCATCTCGACTGTATTACTGACTTGACATATGAACTTGGATACGGCCCCCAATATTTCTGGCTCTCAGTCTCATTGGCTGTAAAATGAGGATTATTTATATCTGCCCTGCATATCACACAGGGAGGTTGGAGGGACCTTCTGAAACAAGGATGTGAAAAGTTTGCAAACCGTGAAGCGCTGTGTAAATGTAAAGAGTTGTAACGATTAAACTTGCTTTGTGTCCACAAAGGCCGCTGGATAACGACCTGGGTCACAGGAACATGGCAGTGAGCAACAGGGAGGGGGCAGGCTATGGAAGGTTCCAGGGGGCAGTGGTAGGTCATAGGTTCCATGCGGAAACCTGGACCCGCCGGTGGGAAGGGAGGGCGCAGCCCATTGGCAGCTCTCTGCAGGTGGGGCTGTCGGTCCCAGGTTTGCTGACTCAAGTCAGAGGTGGCTGGGTTCCGTGCATGTCTCCAGGGAGACAAGGAAAACCATGGGAAACCCCTCGCCCACTGGGAGCGCAGGGCCATGGCCTGGCCTGGAAGAGAAAGTCCAAGCTGCTGCAAGGGATGAGGGGTAACTTTGCTTTCCTTTCTTCACCTCCACGGCCCAGGTCCCTCTGTCCGCCCCCCCCCCACCATCTCCCCGCCCCCGGCACCTCCCCATCCTGCCCTGGAAATCGGCCTCCTCTGCTGCAGAAAGTGCAGGCAAGGGCCTGCAGGGCGGACTGGACTCTTAGGAAGCTGGGCTATTTAAAGTGTGCGGCGCCCTGGGGGCATGAATGCCACCCACCCCTAAGGCCCTCTCAGCCTCCAGCTTCCCCTTCCCTGGCCCAGATCCCGGGGCCTCCGGGCACCCAGAGGGCCACGGGCCAGGTGCCGGGGCTCTGGGAGGCCACAGGCCCGCAACTCCTGGGGCTGGCACCAAGTGGCTCGGCCTCACCTCCGGATTGGGTTCCCTCCTCTGAGCCTGTGGGCTGAGTTGGCCCTGCCACACGGACTTCTCGGCTCCCTGTGCCTTATAACCTGGGCCGGGGCCGTGTGTGGAGCTTACGGGAGGAATGCCCGGCGCCTGTGGCCCGGGGCAGCTGCTGTCCCACCCCCCGCCCCCCCTCCACTGGCCAACGCGCCACCAGCCTCAGGGAACTAGAGCCAGCCCAGGGCAGGATTGGGAAGTGGGGAGCTTTGCCTTGCAGGCCCTCTTCCCTGGCCTGGCCTGCCTTCCCAGCACATCCCAGATTACAGTAGGGTTTCCTCCTTTGCCCCCTAGGCCCTGACCCATCCGTGAGTGATACCATGTGCCGCCTTGCCTCTCCTCCCCTCTCCTTGAAAGGAAGAGGGACCAGAGGTCGGCCTGGTAGACGCGGGTGCCACACAGGCCCTCGCACGTGACATGGGGATGGGCTGAGGGGGGACCCCGGCTAAGTGGTTCCCAGGGGCCAGTCCCGGAACCGAAGCCGGTCCACCCAGGGAGCTGCACCAGGACGGTGTCCATATGCTGATTCCACCAGCTGCCCTGCCAGGGAAGGACCGGCCGTTCTGAGGCTGCATTCTTCCTACTCTCTTGGCATTAAATTGTCCTTTCTTTTACGAAATGATGGATGACAACTTTTTAAAAAAATTTTTTTAATGTTTTATTTATTTCTAAGAGACAGAGAGAGACAGGGTGAATAAGGGGAGGGTCAGAGAAGGAGATATAGAATCAGAAGCAGGCTCTAGGCTCTGAGCTAGCTGTCAGCACAGAGCTTGACGCGGGGCTCAAACCCATGAACCGTGAGATCATGGCCTGGGCTGAAGTCAGACCCTTAACCGACCAAGCCACCAGATGAAACCTTTTTTAAAAACATCCCCCACAAAATAAAACATTGGCAACCCTCAGATCGTTCTGATCTGAGAAATCCTGCAGCCCACGCCCAGCCCCCAGTTGATGTCCAGGACTGCACAGTTCAGTCGGGCGTCCAGCTGTCTGGGCACAGGGGAGCCCAGGCCTGCTGAGTGGGAGGGACTGAGCAAGCAGGGTATGGCCTAGGGAGCCGGGGCAGGGAACTCCCAGACCTGGGCTGCGTGTGAGTGTTCAGCCCAGCCCACCTGCCCTGTTCTCTGGGCTCAGGATGCTCCCTCCCACATGGCTGGGAGTGCAGTGTCCCCTCTCATGCTGTCACTGTGGGCTGCCGCTGTTCCTGCAGGCCTGGGGAAACCCAGAGAAGTTGCATAGGCTGCCTCCACGCGAACACAGCACACTGACTCCCGCCCCCTGGCATACTGACTCCAGTTACCCAGTCAGGACACACTGCACTCCCACCAGCATGCACAGCCGCCTGACTCTCTCTCTTGCTGTCTCTCATCTCACTCATGCGCGTGCGCACACACACACATACACACACACACACACACTCTATCTCACATCGACCCATGTACACAGTGGCAGACAGCCTTTTCAACACAGAGACGTGTTCATTTATTAGCTGAGCACCTGCTACGCACCAGGCAGCGTGCTAGTGGGAAAATGGAATGGTCTGTCTGCCACCGTCAGGTTCCTCGTAATCTGACAGTGACACACACCGATAAACCGGTAACTGCAGACACATATGCCAAGTGCTATGATAGAGGCATACACCAACTATCCGAGAACCTAGAAGAGAAGGAGCTGCCTTGGGGGACATTAAACGCCTTCAGTCAAGGAAAGGAACGCTAGCAATGAATCTCAGTGGCTGGACTGGGGCAGGGGGGAGGCGAATGAAGAGATAGGTAGAGGAGCATTTTCCAGGCTAACAGACGAGCATGAACACAGGCAAGAAGCAGGAAAGAATAGTGTGCAGGGGGAAAGGAGGTGATGTTACTGGAAGGAAGTGTGTGTTGGGGGCAGAAGGAGGAGAGGAAGCCAGACCCAAATGGGGGGGGGGCACTATTTGCCCTGCCAAGGAGTGGGGACCGTCCACTCTGGTTTTTGGGGCACCATTGAAGGTGCATAAGGGAGGTGACCTCTCCTGACTGGCACATTACATCTCCTTTTGCAGCAGGACAGAGGAAAGCAGGATGAGTGAGGACTTTCGCAGGAACAAGTCCCTTTGGGAGAGGAGAGGTCTGCTTTGGGGCCTTCACTCGGGCAATGGCTTTGGGATCTGAGGGTCAGGGGGTGACCTGAAAGTGATCTCAGGGTTGACCTGAGTGACCCTGAGTGAATGCAAGAAGCAAGAAAGAGTGACTTGGCAAGTTTCCAGCTGGGGTGCCTGCAAGGAGCCCTCCATTTAACATGGGTCAGCCCTGCGAGCACAGGATGCTTGGGTCAGAGTGAACATGCCCACACGTGCATGTACACGTGAGCAGCCGCTCCGTACGCGCTCAGGGAAAAGCCACACAATCACCCTCACTTCTCAGAAGTGGTCACCTCCAACATCTTCCCATTCTTGCTGATCAACACACTGCAAAGAGACCAGCCCTGGGCCATTTGCTGCGTGTGGAAGGAAGCACCAGATTTTCTACACTGGGCCCATTTCAGATAAATGTGAGCTATCTGCAGGTGGACGGGTTGGTGCAGGAGGAAGTCCCGCCCCCAGCCTGGAGCTGTCGGGAGCCCCCCAGGAGGGCAGACTGACAGCAGTGGCGGAGTTGTGTGATGCATCAAGGTCACGGAGACCACTCGTGAAAGGACCTCCCAGGTCAGGTTTCACTTTCTGCCATTTTTCTAATTTTGGAGTCACTTAAAGCCACCATGGCTGAGTTTAGGTTTGGAGCCTGTAAGAGTGGGAGGCGTGAGTCTTCCATGCACTCCTTCTGCCTTTCTATGAGCTGTTTTCATTAAAGGAAGAGAAGGAAGGAGGGAGGGAGCAAGGAGGAAAGGGTAAAGTCAAAAAGGGAAAGAAAGAAAAGAGAAAAGAAGTCTACCCCCGTGTCTGGTTTTGCAGAAGCAAGGATCTGGAGGGCCACCTGGCTCTGCTTGTAACTCAGCATCATTCAGCAGATAGGTTAAGGCCTCCGGCCCCGCGGGGAGCAGCGGGAGAGCCTGTCTGGAGCAGAGCTACAGCCCTGCCTAGTCGGAGCCCGGCTCCACGCTCACGGCCACCGTGCTACTTTAGACAAGTGACCTAATCATCCTGTCTCCATTTTCTTCCCCGCATGATGGGGGTGATGATAGCGCTGTGAGGAGGACTGAATGAGGGGCTGCCTGGCACGCAGTGACCACTCAGGAAATCCCAGGTGCGGTGAGGAGCACGGCCATCGCTGCACGGGTGTCCGGTGCTGAGCAGGGACTGGGTGGGCCCGGGGCCTGAACCAGTGAGCGGTGCCGTCCTAAGCCGGTGCTGCCCCTCTGGCCGTACCTGCTCTGAGCTGGATCAGAATGCCTGGGGCACAGCTTCTAAGCCTGGAACTCGGTTAGGAAGGACCCAGCCCAGCTGTATTCCCTCCAGGGCCTCACCCCGACACAGCCCAGGGCCCTTCCTCTTCTCTCTTCCAGGATCATTGCCACCCCCACCCCCACCCCCGGCAGCCAAGACTGACTCTATGAAACCTTCTGCTTGGAGGCAGCCGATGGACTGGATGACCTCTGAGTCCCTTCCCTCCCTGCACTGTAGTAAATCTCCCTTCCCTCACCGTGTCACTCAGTCTGTGGCCTGCTGGGGACCGCAGCCTGTCCATATGGTTCAGCTGGAGGCCTGGGAGGGGCCCTGGGGATGGGACTTGGTTGGGGCCTCCAGACCATGGAGGGAGGGGCGGGGCTGGGGTCAGGACAACAGTGGGACCCCTTTCGCTGGCTCTCCGGGAGCAGCTGTGAGGGGCGCCGGCAGGGACTGGTGACTGAGATCCAACCCCCACCTCCCCACCCCCGCCTTGCTGTTTGTGAAGAATGAGCGGTCGGGGCGGCCACATTGTATCGAAAAGCGAGATAAAGAGGAGGGAGGGAGGGAGGCGACCCCCATCTGTCCAAAGAGTAAAACCATGGACGGGCGAGGGCTTTCACAAGTAACTCTCCCTGCGGGCTGCTCCAACACCTGGCCCGGTGGCCCAGCTCTAGACCTTCAGTGCCGAGCGGCTGCCCCCTGGCCAGGTATTGCTGCAGTGGAGCATGACAGGGCCCAGCTCTTGGTCTCCTGGGTCTTCTCTCTTGCTTGGGAGTTCCCCCTCCTGGGAAGGAAGAAGGGGCAAGATGCATGTGCGTGTGTGTGTGTGTGTGTGTGGTGTGTGCACACACGCGTGTGATTGTGTTGCCACGTTACACATTCCAGCTCCCAGACAGCATGCCTCTGGCTGCTCACTGTCTGCTTTTCTTCCAAAGGGTGGTTTGCAGTTTAGATTAAGGGCTCCCGGCTATAAATGGTATTTTTCTCAGCCCCCACCGCAACTCCTCTCCCTTTGCCTCTGCTCGACACACAGCTTCCTTGGGCCCTAAAGGGGACTGGCAAAGCCGAAAGGGAGGCCCGGCAGCCCTGTGCATTTGGGTTGCTGTCTTTCTCACCTCTCTGGAGGAGGGGGAGGAGGGGGAAGAGGAGGGAGGAGGAGAGGGAGGAGGAGAAGGAGGAAGAGCGGGCGGATCTCAGCCTGGGGCGAGAACAGAGCCAGACACTGCTACCAGGCAAATGCTGCTGCGGGAGAGCAGTTCTGATGACCTTGAGTGGGAGCTCCCCCTTCTCGAGATCTCTAAGGGCAAGCTCCCACAGGACATGAATGGATGGCCACCCCTTTGACCTTGCGGTTGGAGAAAGAGAAACCTGAATTTTTTGGATTTGTCCCTTTCTAAGAGGAGAGTTAGGAAGGTTCGTGACCCTGCTCCAGAACCCCAGCTTTGAGGACAGCCTCAGTCAGAGCACTTCATATGTAATGTGTGGTTATGCCCCCTGAGGAGGGGCAGGCAGACTTCCGTCAGGACTCAGGATCCTGAGTTCTAGGTCACTATAGGAGAACTATAAGGAAGTGCTTGTACCGCTGCTCAGGGTGGGAGTGGACCCCTCATCTCCCTGGAGGAGGCGGGCCAGAAGCGGAGCCACTGGCTGGGAAGGCTGAGATCTGCACAAGCATGACTTTGTCAGGACGAGCCGTGCAGGACCCTGGGCAGTGACCGCAAAAGAGCTCCCTGCCCCCTCCTGCAGCAGACCCTTCAGGCTGGGGGCCCTGGACAGACTCAGAACACGTGGGAAGGTGGCAGGGATGGGCGGGTGCCGAGAGACATGGAGTCCACACCCTCATCTTCAGCACGGCCCTTCCTCACCTTCCCCCCGTGGCTTCTGCAGCCCTCACCTTGACGGGGAACATTGAACCACTGAGAAACCTCAAGTCATTTTCTTTGGGTTTGAGGCCATGTTACCTCTTTTTTTTTTTTTTTTTTTTTTAACTTTCCTGTAATATGGAGGAGGGAGTCCCACAGGCTTGGGTTCAAATTCCAACTCTGTTGTTTAGTAGCCGTGTGATCTCGGATGTGTTTCTGAATCCTTCCTAAGCCTCAGCTTCCTTGCTGGTAAAATGGGGGTGATAATAACATTACATAGGGTTGCCGGGGAGATGGAGTGGGGTTACACACGTGAAGGGCTTTAGTACAGTGCTGGCCCTTCGTATGTGCTCCTAATGCTGGTGGTGATCCAACTGGACTTTGTGGGGATAACAGTGAAAGGAGTTTGTGATTCCATTCGATTCACCTCGTGTGCACCAGTACCATGGGTCAAGTCCGATGGGAAGCTCTGGGGAGATACAATCAAGTATAAATCAGGAATGTCCCAAGCTCATGGATGAAAGGCTCAGCATTAAAATGTCAGGTCTTCCCAAATTGATCTCTAGATTCAACACCATATCAATCAAAATGCTAGCAGGCTTTTTGGTAGAAACTGGCAAGCTGCTTTTGAAATGGATCTGGAATCACAAAGAACCTAGAATATCCAAAGGGGTCTTGAAAAGGAAAAACAAAGCTGGAAGTGTAAATCAAGGGCTGGGTTTTGCTTCAGGCTCCATGAGAGACCTACAGGCATGCAGGACAGTGATTAAGAGTATCCACGTGAGGGGCGCCTGCGTGGCTCTGTCAGCTGAGCATCTGACTTTGGTTCAGGTCATGATCTCACTGTTCACAAGTTCGAGCCCTGTGTTGGGTTCTGTGCTGATAGCTCAGAGCCTGGAACGTGCTTCGGGTTCTGTGTGTATGTCTCTCTCTGTCCCTCTCCCATTCATTCTCTCTCTCTCTCTCTCAATGCTTTTTAAATAATCATTAAAAAAAGTTTTTTAAAAAAATGTCTATGTCAGAGCCTGACCCCCGGGGTTCCAAGGCCAGCTTTGCCATGTACAAGTTCATGACCTTGGGCAGGATACTTGTAACTTCTCTGTGGTCCGCGTCCTTTTTTAAATGGGGAAAATCCCAGTGCCCCTGCCGTGGGGACTATTATAAGATTAAATGAGGCAATTTTACTAATAAGATCTATTCCATTAACAGAACACCAGGAATAGGTTCATTGCTTTGTTGATTTGGAGCTCCTAATGTAGTGAGGAAAATAAGAAAATACACATGGCCATATATAGTGAGGGCCCTATGACTGGGACACCGGTAATGCCCAGAAGACTCAGAGGGTGAGAAAGTCTTCAATGGGCAGGCGGCAGACTGTACAATGAAATAGCAGAACCGGATGTAGTTCACATGTATGAACCGCCCTCAGCTCCCAAGGCTGTCAACTAGATGG
>NW_027532203.1:16301992-16337782 GCF_008692635.1 Crocuta crocuta | reverse complement strand
GCTCTCATGGTCCTGCAGAAGAGACCAGACTTGAAGGGTAGCCACCTTTTCCCAAAGGATGGAGGACCTGAGGCCTGTGAGTCAGGCCCCTCCTTTTCCCGGACCCAGACTGAGGAAATGACTTCCTCGGGGTCACTGGGCCGAAGGTTCAATGTGGAGGAAGTTTCCAGCAGGCTGGGAGGGCAGGGAACCGCTAGGGTGCTCCTGGAGCCTTGGGAGAAGGCTGTTTCTGGAGCCCTGAGTTCGAGACAGGCATTGTGGGCAGGGGGGCGACCAGCAGGCTTGAGTCACCCACAGGCAGGCTGCCAAGACTAACGGGACGCCCCACAAAGCCCTCTGGCCCCGGCCCAGCTCCGCCGCCCCTCCCCGGCCCCCGGATACACGCACCCCACCAGGCCTGGAGCCGTTTCCTGAAAGACTGAGAAAGCGCCGGGCCTGGAGGGGCCGCCTTGGCCGCCAGGGGCCAGGGCCAGGTCTCTCAGGGGGAAGAGACGTGTGAGGAGAGGATGTGACCGGCAGCTCTCGTTCTCAGAGGCCGGGGATTTCAGAGGAATGCAGCCAGCTCCGGCTCTGAAGTTCCCACTTCAGACCCCGCCCGGCTGGAGCCAAGGCCACCTCCAGCCGCCACCCTGGAAATGGAGAGGCACGTCACAGGCCACGTCTGTGTGGGGGGACACGTCCCCCCTGTGCCTTCTGTGAGCTGGCCCACTTCCTGGTGTTCCCGATACACCTTCTCCTTCTGGAGGGCCCTGGGTTCCCCTCTCACAGCCTCCCCCCAGCCTCTGTTCCGCCCGCACACACCACCCGCACGGGAGAGCCTTGGCTCCTGGAAATGTCACGGGTCGGTCTTGGAGGTCATGAGCAGACCTAGGAGAGGAAGGGGAGTTCTGTACGAACCGTACACAGTGGCTCGAGCCAGGCCGGTGCACAGACACCTGTCCGACTGTGAGAGCCACACCCCGGACTCATGAGGAAACTGAGGCAGGAGAGGGCTTGGGATTTGCCCAGGGCCCTCTGGTAAGATAGAGGCCGAGCAGGATCTAAGTCTCCTGAGCCCACTGCTCTTTCAAACCGTGTGTGTGATTCTCACTTTCCGTTTTGTCCTTTTCTCATTGTCTTCCTTCTGAAGGTGAAAGGCACATTCCGGACAGGCTACAGGGCCCATAGACACCCAGAGAGGAGAGGAGAGGAGACGTGTCGCCGAGTCAGGCCCCCTGCCCACTGAGATGGGGGGAAATTGCGCCCCCACCAAGCTCAGCCCGGCCCTGGGGGTCTCCCCATCTTCATATAAAGCGTCCAGCTTACCTACACACACACACACACACGACTCCCCGCAGCCTGTTGCTGGCTCAGTTGTATCTTCTGTTGTAGCTTTGTCTTCTTCAGAACTTCTCTCCTGAGGGAGAGCTTCTCTGGGCCCTGCTGATCCCATTTGTATCACATCCATTGTGCCAGATTTCCTGGAATCTTCTCTCCTGAGAACCTTTTCCCATCACCCTTCTCTGGGCACTTGGCTTTTGCGAGCTGGTTTCCTTCGCTCATTTCACAGGTCTTTTCCTTTCTCTCTAACAAAACTTGAGACAACGTTGTTCACTCAGCAGTCACGAACTGTTTAAAGGTCTGTTGTGTGTCAGGTGCTAGGCTGGGCCCTGGGCTCTGGGCTCCGTGGGATTCAGCAGTGAACAAAACAGACTAAACAGCTTGCTCTCGTGGAGCTTACATTCTAGTGAGGATGGGGGACAGTGAACACCAAGACAATAGATAAACCAAGAATTGTGATAAGACCGTGCAGGGAATGAAACACGGTATATCAGGGGTGCAGTTTTAAATAGAGCAATTGGGAAAGGGCTCATTGAGGTGGCCTTTGGACAGACGTGAAGGAGAGAACCGTGCAGTACTAGGCAAAGCGAAACAGCAGTGCAAAGCCCCTGAGGTAGGAAGATGCCTTCCCCATGGAGGAACAGCAAGGAGGCCAGAGTATGGGAATTGTGGGAGGTCAGCAGGTCAGAGCCATGGCAGGGCCTACCTCGTATAAGGATCTGCGGGCTGTCCTGAAGATGCCATACCTACCCTGAACAAGATGGAATGCCTCAGAAGGTTTTGAGCAGAGAAGGCAGGATCTGACTTAGGTTTTAGCAGGATCACCTGGGCTGCTGGGTTGAGAGTAGTCAGAAAAGGGTGGGGTAAACTCAGGGAGACCAGCTTGAAGGCTTTAGGGAGAGTCTAAATGAGTGGCGATGGGGAACTGATCAGAGTGTGGAAGGACTATGAAGGAAGAGCTAATGGGATTCACTGAAGGATGGGATGCAGGTATGAGGAAGAATGAGTTAAGGGTGATCCACAGCTTAGAGCCTGGACAACAAGGAGAGGGGCTCCCGCTCCCTGAGGAGGAAGGACGTTGGGAGGGGAAAGTGTGGCAGGTATGACTGCCGGGAGAGCGCGACTGAAGACCCCATGTTCAGAACCCATAATCACAAGGTGGACACATCCGGTGTTCAGAGGGGTGATCTGGACAGAAGTAAGCCTCCAAGAGCCATCAGGTGGCATAAAACCCCCAGACTGGATGAGCTCTCCAAAGGGATGAGGGTAGATGGTGAAAAAGGCCACTTGCTTTAGAGCAGAACATGTGTGTGCCTTTGTCCACCAGTCCTAAGCCGACGACTGGTGCTCCCGGCCACCTGCATGTGACCAAAGGCAAACTGGAGGAGACAGGCTGCAACCCTGCACTGTATCCACCGCCCCCCAAATCCGGATCCCCTCCCAGGCTGGCATAGGGCAGGGCCACACAGGAGGCAAATTCATTATGCTTGTAAAGGAGAAGTCCTCTGCTAGAGAGAAACCAAGAGGCACGGCCCCATCGCCTCTACCCCTCTTGACATTTCATGGGAAAATGGTGTCATTTTATCATTTCATTCCTTGGTGAGGCTTAAATTTCAGCTTCCGGAAAACTGACAGAGAGGCTGGGATGGGCGCCTAGGGCTATCTTTGCTGCCTGTGGCTTTATATAACTCAGACCTTTTCTCCACAGCCATTTGTAACTCTGGCTTCTGTGGATGGTGCCAATACTATTAAGTATTTAGCGCCCACTATATTTTGTGCTCGGTATTTCTGACAAAATGTTGCCTGCCTCCATGGTGATCTCTCAGTAAACAGAATGCGCCGGAGGAGGGTGGCCTGGTGTGTGGCCCCGCGCTCCAGCAGACTGCTCGCGAGCCCCTCCCCCCCTTTTTCTTTTTAATAATTATCATGGCTGATGTTTCTCTTCCATCTGCGTCTCCCCAAAAAGTCCTCCCAAATTCTCCTTCAAGGTCACAGGATAAATGCCCGGGCAGGAATAAGGTAGTTCAAAATGTCAGCCCACCCCAGTTTTTCTGGATTTCAGCGCCACTGGGTCCAGTCATTTCCCCAGGAAAATAGAGGAGGGCTTTTAGGGACAGTCTGATTCTCCGATGGCTGATGCCCAGACCACAGGGACTATGCCGCTTAGCCTGCCATGCAAATAAGCAGTCCCGGAGGGTCTATCAGCCATTCGTGCCTACACAGCCCCGGCAGCGGGACACCAGAAATTGAGAAAAACAGAGTTGGGGCTCCCTTCTGCCCCTATTCACGTTTCTCCTGCTCTATGGAAGATTTCATCCCCATCACCAGATGGGGAGGTCACCTGCACCACTAGGGCTCCTTTGATCCTGTCGACAGGTTACCCAAAGGGTGGATTTCAGCCCCCCACAGATGTGCGTAGGGACGCTCGACCCCATTTACCCTGTTCTAACTGCCAGCTTCCTGCTCCCCACTCATCCCTCCTAGACTTATCTAGGCAATACCTTTTGTATTTTTTAATGTTTTTTTTCATGTTTCATTTATTTTTGAGAGAGAGAGAGAAAGCAAGCTGGGAAGGAACAGAGAGAAGGGGGGAACAGAGGATCCAAAGCAGGCTCTGCACCGAAAGCAGTGAGCCTGATGTGGGATTGGAACTCCCGGACCGTGAGATCATGAGCTGAACCAAAACCGGACACTCAACTGACTGAGCCACCCACACCCAGGCACCCCTACCTCTTGTGTTTTTTGCTGCTCATTCAACAGACTCATTCTTCCCAGCCAGGCCCAAAGCTGAAAGCAAGTGTGAGCCCCTGAATGGTCTTCAGTCGTGTCAGGCAAGGAATCAGTGGCATTCTAGCACCACAGTGATGGAAAGATGGAGTGAGTGGGAGAGCCAGGTCTGAGGGCCACCCGAGACTCATGCGCCAAGCCTCTCAGCTAAGCGCCTCCCAGCAAACCCAGGCTCCCCAGCAGCCCCCACCCCCCACAAGGTGGATGGAGGGCCATAAGCCAAGAGGGAGTAGGTCAGTTTTGGCTGATGGTCCCAGAGGTAGGAGCTCCAGCCGAGTGAGGGGGTCGACCTTTCAGTAGCCGACTGTGTCGGGTGGTAAATAGAGAGAAAACTTGGAAGAGGAGGGACGTTTGGGGACATTCCTCCCAGAATAGCTTTAAAAATAGGACAGTTTTACAAACCACGTAGGATGATTGAAAGCAGGTGGGATTGGAGCAGATGCCCCTCTGGGGATGCCTGTCAGACCCGGAGTTTGTCGAACTCTGTAGGTTTTCCTGATTGTTCAGCAAAATCTCAGAACGCTGCTTAGGACATTCCTTCCCCCAGGCCCACTGTGTATACTGCCTTGGAGTCAGTGTGTGGGGCAGAGAAAGCCCATGAACATCTGGGATGGAAGAAGGGAGGGAAGGAGGGATGGTACACAGATGGATGGAGTGTTGTAGACTCCAGATCAGCGGGCTGGGGTTCTACACGGGCTCTATGACAAAACACAGAAATCACAAGCAGTTACTTCTGTCTTCACTTCCTGTGTCGGCTTTATCTAATGTTACTTTCCTATTAGGAAGAAGCCGTGTTTTGGAAGCAGGTGGCATTATCCTGGCCAGGGATTTTAATCCTCAGCCGTCAAGATTACCTTCTCCTTGAAGGATGGCGTGTCCAACCATGACTTAGTCCCCTTCCTTGGGGGAGGCCCATCGGAGCAGAGGTGTGGTTCTAACAGCCCAAGCACCTGCTGCCCGCCCTCACAGCCCCATTTCCCTCTAGCATCACCTGTAACCTGTCGGCGAGCCTTAACTTCTTCGCCAACCTCTCCCCACTTCTCCACGGTCGTCAGCTCCCATATAGATGGCTTCCTGAGGATATGATGACCTGCGTCGTTAAGAAATGGGCCTGTACGTCACCTTATCTAGTCAGGGGTGTTCTAAGGGAGTCCCCAAATTCAAGGGAGCCTATAGTGCGTTCTTCCATCTAATGAAAATACTTGTCAAGGAGCAAAAGAAATAAAAAATCACATCTTACTTTTTATTTATTTTTCTTAAAATGGCTTGTAAAGAAAGGGGTGTGTAGCCTCTGGATTCTTTCAGGTAGGCGCATCCTACTTTCCCCAGGAGCTCACGCACCTGGAAGCTATGACCAGACCTCCTTCCTCTGAATCCCCAAAACGGGGTTCAGTGCTGAGGTGTACACCTCTTCTTTTTTGTCACTCGTTTAACGACTCAGAAACCCTGTCGCTTCGTGAAAGAGTTTAATGATTATGGATAATGAGATTTTCCTCCCCAGAAGGATGGAGTCCTGGGCCACCCCTGCCCCAAGAGCACCAAGTGGCTTGCTTCCCACAGTGCTGAGGCAGGTGCTGNCCCCCCCGTCAGCCCCTAGAGGCCAACGGCAAACATCTTCACTATTATCCTTTTTTTTTTTAAACCTTCTGGATCAGTGAGGGTCTCTGCACAGAAAGAGGGGACCAGGTGGAGGTGGTTAGAGCAGAAAGCAACTTACCAACGTGGACATTGTTAAAAGGAAGAGACCATCTTAACTTCAGTGGATCCCCCCAACCTGCAGCCTCCCCAAGGCTGACTAGNTTTTTTTTTTTTTTTTTTTTTTGGTGTTTATTTATTTTAGAGAGAACATGCACACAAGTAGGGGGAAGGGCAGAGAGGAGAGAGGGGGACAGAGGACCCAAAGCAGTCTCCACGATGACAACCTAGAGCCCGACACAGGGCTTGAACTCAGGAACCATCAGATCATGACCTGAGCCAAAGTCGGACGCTCAACTGACTGAGCCACCCAGGCGCCCCCAGGCTTGCCTCTTTTGTGTGCTCGTGGCTTCTACAATATTTGTACGCACACTCCTACCTTACACTCTTGAAATGGCAGTGGCCCCCCCGTCTCGCTGCTTACATCTGTGTCGGACACCTGCAGTGTCCGTTGGGCCATGCTTGAAACCGCTCAAGCCTTTTCTCCGATGGCTGGAATCCGACGTGCCCAGCCCAGAGCCAAAAAGCCATGTCAGCGGACTGCACCAACAGCCTTCCCCACCCCGGCCCACGGCACCCTTGTCCAAGCCCCCCGTGGACTCCCAGGGCCTCTTGGGATGGGCCACCCCTATCGATGATCTCCCATAGTGCTGCCCCCCAAGGAGTATCTAAACTTTCCTTCATTTTCCTCTCTTCAAACCCCTTGAGTCCTGTTTTCTTATCAGGGGGATGTTTCTGATTGGCTAAACTGTGCCAACAGGATTTGTAGTTGATATTTTACCTGTGGCTTGACCTGGGAGTTTCTGGAAAAACAGTGCCTGATCCTAAAGGTGTGGTGCTAATGGGGTGACATCAGGCACTGGGACATGCTGGTGGGGGGTGCTCTAAGGCAGAGGAGAGCCTCTGGGATCATCCCACTGAGGTCTGCAGCCAGCCTTTCCCCTACGCGACAGGAGTCAAGCATTTGGATCTCACGGTATCAGTGAGAGGTAGTAGGGCTCCTCGTATGAACCTGTTGGCGAGATGGGGCTCAGCAAGGCCAAGAGGCCTGCCCAAACTCGCAGAGCGCTCTCTGGGCTCCCCTTGGGGTGTTTGCCAGGGAAGCAGAGCCTTCCACAGAGGGCAGAGATGGTGGCCTGGGGAGGGAGAGCACTCCAGGTCTTTTGGTTCCTCTCACTTAGTCAGAACATCACTTGTCACCCGGGTAACACCTCCTCCGCCTGCGGCAGGGCCAGTGCCACCAAGGGGCCGGCAGGCGGGTGAGGAGGTGCCAGACGCGATTGGTACCTCCAGCTTCCTGCCCTTTCTTTCCACAGACCTGTGAGCGAGCTGGCGTTATTTTTATCTGGGGACACTGGCGTGGGAGGTATTTGTCAGTGTCATCTGCTGAATGTGGTTCCATTATCTGTTGCCCAAGGTACCCCCAAATAAGCGGCGCTAAGTGTGATAAGCTGTTCACATTTAAAAATACAGCCAGACTGATGAGAGATAATTTGTTCATGGGGCTGACATCACAAGCTAAGCCCGGAGCTGTGAGTTCTAGAGCCCAAGCTTTATTTTTACCCTCGTGGGCTTTGGGGTCATCACACATCAGGGTTCAAGCTTTCTTTAAAATCCTCATTCTGTGTCTGAATCCACAAGAGAGGGAAATGGCCACAGCGGATGGACTGGATGCAGGGGCAGGTTGTACATGCTAACACTGAGTGTGTGCTGAGTCAGTGTGAGTTCCAGTCTGAGTCCAGCGAGATGGGTCCTGGTGTGCAGGTGTGTGACAGGTGCCGGCCCCACGAGGTTTCAGGAGTGCCCCCGAGAGGCCCTGGTAGAGTTCCTCACTGCGCATCCCCCAGCGTTATTCCGGTGCCTCTGAGTCTTGCTGTGTCCTAAAAAGGTGCCCCCTGGGGCACAGGACTCTTTAGGGTTTTCACTTGAGGCAGTAGCTCTCAGCTGGGGGTGATTTCGCCTCCAATATACATTTGAAAATGTCTGGAGATATTGTTTTGTTGCCACTACTCGGGGTGTGGGCGGGGAGCTTCAGTTGGCATCGAGTGAGTAGAGGCGTACAGTGCACAGGACAGCACCCCAGGAAGCATCCAGCCCAAAATGTGTGGAATACCGAGCCGGGTCAGCAAGACCACAGCTCTCCAGGTGATTTTGTATCCATTACATCCCTCAGGTAGGCTTCGCCACCACTCACGGGTCTGACGGGACAAGTATCATCAGCCTCATTTTGTGGAACGCCAAACAGGCCCACTGAGGTGAATAACTTGCCCAAGGTCACATAGCCCCAGCACAGCATTTCTTCCGCTCTTTCTGCCAGATCATCTCTCAGTAAGGTTAACACACCCTCTTCCAATTTCCGAGCTCCTTTTTCTCCCTTGGATTATATTGGATTCCATATTGGCGAGGAGTCTTCCCTTTCTTCTGTCTACCGTAATATGAGCAGAAACTTGAATAAGGATAGAACAAGCTTCCCACCCTAGCATCTACCTTTTTCCTTAAGAAACTTCCCTTTACAGTCCAGTCTAGAATACAGCCCATCCTATATTCATGCCCTCTCTGACCTTTTGCCAAAGCCATGCTCAGATCTAGCAGGGAAGTTACCTACTGATAGAGTAGCTGGGAGATCACCACCTTCTGCCTTAACGTCCTCTCCCTGGGACTGAAATGCCTCAGAGGCCCCCATTCATTTATTCAGTTACTCTGCGAATACTTGCTAAAAGCCTCTTACTTGGTCGCTGGATGTATATTGGGGAATAAAACAAGTCCCCTTTCCTGATGGCGCTTGTGGCCCCAGTGGGGGAGGCAGTCACTGGGCACATAAACCAGCAGGTGTATAATCCTCAATTGTGTTGTGTGCCAGAATGAAGAACAAACAGTATAACAATGGGGCAGTAACCAGAGTAGACGATCCACTTAGAGAATGCAGGAGGCCTCTGGGAGGAGAAAACAGCAAGGCCAACCGTTGAAGGATGAGTATGTGGGTGAGCTTCTCAAGGGCCAGAGTGTCCCCAGTCCTGGGGAGAGAAGCTCAGTGGGTCAGGGTGGGCACCTCGGTATGCATGGAGACCAGATGGATTTTTCTTCTCCAACTCTTCCAGTACTTCACAGTTAACACACTCTTCAGCAGAAATATCTTGAAGGCCTCCTCTCAAATGAAGTCATCAAGAGTCTCCAAACTGCTCTTTTATACCCAGCTCTACTCTCTGCTGGATATATGAGGGAGGAGGAAGACGCCACGAGACCTCCCGTTTAGCCAAGGAAATAAAGTATCTCATGAGACTTGCATTAGCCGGAACGTCAGCTCCCCGTGGAATGTTCCCCACCCCTCCACCCCCTCCTGCTCAGTAACCAGACTTTAGTACCACCCACTGTTCTCCCTCCTCTGCACAGATGCCATCGGCCATGCCTGGCTCTAACTCCCACCACACACCTGTCAAGGAGCGGGAGGTCAGACGGCCCATCGTGTCATACCTGGCATGGATACTCTTGGGGCCTAAGGAGCAAGGGCAAAGAGGAGACAAATATCCATTGAGCATCTCCCTTGGCCAGGCAGTTTTCACTCTCATCCTGTCTAGCCTAGTCACCCTTTCCCACGTGGGGGTGTGAGGCTGTGGGAGGTCTTGGGGCTTGCCCAGGTCCAAGGGCTAGGTGGGAGTCTGGTCATCCAGGCCACTTTGATTTTGAGCCCATTGTGTCTCCATCCTCTCTACACACCAGTGTTTTTCAGATATTTTTAGCCATAGTCTTATTTTTTCCAAACTCAACTCCAGGCAAATCCTCAACCATATGAAACAGATCTAGCAGGGGGGCTCTGCCTGGCCCTGAGGCTCCCAGAGTCTACCCACTGGACCACCGGCCATCTGCCCCCACAGGGGACCTGAGTGCTTCCTTCAGGGACACCCCCGTCCCTGCGGCACTGAGCACAGAGCAGACATCAAGTCCACATGGTTCCAAACAGAACGGCATGTTGCAAGAGAGGGGCGCATTCAGACACAGCCTGATGCAAACAGCTTCCATCCACATCTTTGCAGAAAATAGCAAGCGTGACAATCACTTCCACATCCGTATCCCCAGATGGTCTTTATAATGAGGGCAAGAGCCAGGATCTCCATTTCATGAGTGCAAATTTCAGCCTTCCGTGAGCCCACTGGAACTTCGTGTCCTCCTCCATCCTAGCTCCCCTCCATGAACCCCACCCCTAGGAGTGGGTGCTTAACTGCTGTCCAATAAGCACTTTGGGATGCACCTTGATAAAAGATGTGCGCACCCCCCCTCCCAGCTTCCCTGAGGGGTGATGCCCCATAAATGTCCATGTGACTTTTGAAAACTTCGTCTGTGGCAAAGTTCAAAGTCGAGGGTGGATTTGGGCTTCAGGCTGAGTCATTCTGGAATCCCCATTATAGGCCAGATCTTTTCGTGAGCATTTCAAGGGGTTTTCTCAAATTCTATAAATAGTTTAATAACGCCTGTGTAATTATCTATTTTTATCGCCAGCCTTCCAGACAGTTTCAGAAGTAATGAGACTGCTCCCTGAAAGTTGGATTTCACGTCTTCGGTTTCATACCGCTTCCAGAGCACAGCCTGGGGGCCTGGCCCTGAGCAGTGGGGTCCCAGACGCTGCCTGCCAGCGGTGACCCGACTTTTGTGGGAGCACCTGGTCCAGGCAGAAACTCTAAGACCAGACCCCAGGAATCCCCGAAAGCTGGAAAAGCTGGGTTGTGGCTGCAGCTCCAACTTTCCTCATGCAGAAAACTCGGGCCAGGGTACTGGTCCACTATATGCCTTGTTCCTAAAATACAATGTGGGCATCATAACTCTTTCCTAGTGAGGGAGGGTTCTCAGCTTTTCCCTAGGGTTTTCACAACCATTTCGTCACCCTATCACCTTGTTGACCCTGCGTAGGTCGTTTAGCCTCTTTCCAGTCTACAGATGGGGAATCAGAGGCACAGACAGCAATTGCTCTAATAACTGCACGGCACGTGCCCAAACTAGATTCGTGGCCCTTTTGTTTTGCAGTCAGCTTGCTCCTGGAGCTGAGGCCATAGTGAGCACGCCCCGTCCCTCCCCACAGAGAGCTCTGCATAATGGGTAAGACCTCCCTGTGCCGGGGCAGATCCTGGGGACCCTACGTGCCTCCACGGCCACGGCCACTCTCTGGGCAGGATGGCAGCCGGGCAGGGAGGAATGCCAGTTCTGCAGAGCAGATAGCTGGGCCCTCTTATCTGGGGGAGCCCACAGGGAAAGGCAGGGCAGAGGCAGGCAATAGCCTGTCTACAGGTGAGACTTCGGACAGGACACCTCTGGGGAAGAGAGAAGGCACCAGAAGCCAAATCAACCACCTGGGTTCCAGCCCAACCAGCCTCAGCTGTGTGATGTAACACTTGTAGAAGTGCTCTGAGAAGAAAAGTCCCTTATAAATGGATGGGGGTCCTATTGCCCCCAAATCAGGCTGACAGCCAGGGTATCTCCCACGTGGTCTACTGTCTGGTTACTGAGGGCTGCCTCAGGAGGCTTCCAGTCTCCGGCACCTGTACCTGGCAAACGGTACCTGTATGTGTCTTTCTGAGGCTAAATGAATCCTATGACACCCTGCTTCGACCCGTCGGTACTCCTGTCTGTCAAACAGTCCAGTCCTCTCTTCCTCCTCAGGCCGATAGCAAAACTTCCAGCCTCTTCTGAGGGCTTTTCAAGGCCACAGCCACAGCAGGTGCTGGCTCCTCCTCGCCTGATAATGAGGCTTCACGCCTGCCTAAGTGTGAGACAGAATTCCCACTGAATCAGCCCGACTTCTCTTCTCGGCTTCTCCCCACTGCACCCCAGTGCTGCTGCTCCCGCCCCCCCCATACAGATCAGCAGAGCGAGCCAACCTGACCTGATTTTGCCAAGCCAGAAATATTCTGGGTGCTCACACCCTGGGAGGCTTGGAAAATGTCTCCAGAAGGTTCTAGATTCAACTGGAAGTGGTTGAGGGCTGTTCCCAGCCACAGCATGTTCCTTTCAGCTGGATCCAAGGCCAGGAAGAATGCATTTTTGGCCACAGTGCCATCCATGAACGATCAGTGATGAAGAATGTCCCCAGTGATTTTTTATTTTATTAGTAATAGTTGAAGGGCTGGGATTGGGGGCATGATTTGCATCTCCACTGATTAAAGCAGATTCAAGATCATCCACTAATGTTATTCTCTCTTCAACCTTTTGGGTGGGACTCAGAGGGCCGTAGTACCCACCAACGCACAGGTAATTTGACATGATGCTCGGGAAAGTTTCAGGCATGTGTGGAAGCCACAGTGATGGTCCCAGGCCCAGGTCTGGGTTTGCAGTGGGCAACTGTTTATCTGTGGTCTGAGGACCAGTCATAGCGCCCCCACCTGCCCAGCCACGAAATTGGCAACATGGGCCTGGCAGATCAGGGAGCCCCGTGTCCACGTCCACAGTGATTGGGCTGAGGGATGGCCATGTGACAGGCAGGGCCAATCAGAACCTGTCCCTGAGATTTGTGGTTCAGACAGTAGGACAGAGGGAGGTCTGACTTTCTTCCACTCACAAGCCGTTATGATAGAGATTGGGAGCTACTGACCACCACCTCTGCCCTTTGCCATCACAAAGGGAGACCCTGGCAGGAGAGAAAGTGGGTAATATGCACAAAACCAAGACAGGCGGAGGCAAGAGTGGGGAGGGCTAGCTCTGGCCTCATTGTTTGAGCCCTGTGAATCGGCCATGTCCTTGGACCCCACCCCTCCCGTTAGCCAGTTCAGGCCGTGCGCTTGTTTGGAAGAGTTTCCATCACTCGCAGCTGAGAGCACTGCCCAGCAGGGTGTGCGTGCACAGCAGAGCAAAGCAGTGGAGACTGAGCGTGACCAGGGCTTTGACATCTTGTGGGTAGACGTCTGGTCTGTGGGCCAGGCAGGTCAGGGATACTCAGGGAAAAGTCCAGCCTAGAGTCGGAAAGGGCATGCCCGGAGTTCAAGAGCAGTGCCACGCCCAGCAGACGTCAGAACTCAAGGCAAGCAACCAGTCGTGGGGGGAAGGCTGCAGCCCTGTGCTCACACTGGCCTCTGGGTCACCTTCCCCCTCCAGACGAGATGGGAAGCCACAGCCGACTACCGCCAGAGCCTGAGTGACCTGTGGGTCCGATTCTCACTGTTCCAGAGCTGAGGTACTCCTGAGTGAATCCCCAGGGCCAGGCCTCAGTGCCTGACAAGACTGAGCCAAGACTAGCAGCTGTGACCACAATGTGGCCGTGATGGCCAGCTGTGGGTGCAGTCTGCGGAGCATACCTCTTGGCTGGGGCTGCACGCACAGCCTGCCAGAAGGATGGGGGGCGGCCAGGTCTGGGGCCAGCTTCGGTGGACAGAATGACTCGGGATGCAAGGACTAAGAGGTCTCTCTGCCACTTGTGAAACACCTACTGTGCGCCGGATACACTGCACGTGTCTTCCAAGCCAAGAAGGTCTCTCTGACCCAGGCGGATCGATGCCAAGCCCTGGGTGATCCTCGTATGATGCTGCCCCAAGTGGGTGTGTGAGAGGCGGGGTGTGTGGGCTGCCGGAGGAGGCCTGGCGCAGACAAAGATGTCTACCAGACAGCCCTTCCTCCCTTCTCCTCCCCTGACCCTGGGGCTGTTCTGGAAGCACCCCCACCCAGCCTCAGCCCACTCTCCTTACCGACTCGGCCCAGCCACATGCCCTGAGGCCTGGCTCCCGGCCCCATTCGGTCCTTCCCGGAGCGCAGGGATCTATTGTTCAGTCACAGAAGATGGGCCTGTGTTTGCACTGATCAGTTCTTTTGGTACTAAGTCACTGAAACCAACTTGAGGTGGCTTAATTTCCCTGAATCCCTTTTGGTGAGGATCAGAGGTGTCTCACAGAGCCCAGAGGTCCCAGAAGAGGACGGGAAATGGCACATCCAGGATTCTCTGTCTTGGGCCAAGGGAGATTGATCTAACAAGTCTCTAGTTTCCTCTCCATCCCCACTCTAGGCTTGGGAATTCCCCTGCCTCTGGGGGAACTGCTACTTTAGAGAGGCGGTCAGCAGGGGTGGGGGGTGGGGGTGCCTCCCTGAGGAGCCGACCTACCGAAGCAGAAGGCTGAAGGAAGTGAAAGCTTGAGCTGAATAAAAATAGAGCACCTCCTATTTGAAAATTACTTTGGTCATTCCAATATAAAGAATTCCATCAAATACTCTTTCTGAGCCCTCCAACCAATGGCCTAAGAGAAGGGCCGACACCAACTCATTGCTGCTGGGCTGTCACCAGCTCCTCAGTGCCTGTCCCTCCCACGTCTCATCCCAACCTCTCCAGGAAAAAGAAACTTCCTGCCAGAAGTAAATAAAAGTGCACTTTCTCCTCCCCGCTGGGGAGATGGCAGCCCCGGCCACCTCTCTACCCAGAAACCAACCAGAGTCCCTGGGGGTGTAGCGTATGCAGGGGCACATTTCCCTGGGTCATTTGTCTTAAAAGAAGGAGAAGGAAATGATGGTGAGTTTGCAGGGAGTGGTGGGGCCGCCCGTGGACTTCAGGAAGTGTCCGAATACACTGTGGTCCTTGTGTCTTACCCCTCCCCTCGCTCAGGATGGCATCTCCCCAGTGCTGTGGCTGCCTGGGGGCGGGGGGTGCCTCCCCCCTGTGCCTGTACGCAGCTGTTTTTGGCTTGACCACAGGGCTCTATCATGCCAGGGTTCATGTGGTTATCCAGAGCGGGGAAGAATTTCCCAGAATGCCTTGAGAAACCTGAGACACTGAATGGCTTTCAGGGCTTATTGATGTGGCCGGTGCAGGAAATAGCAGGACGTCAATAAATAGTTTTAGGCAGGAAACAGGGCTTAAATGGTAGCCTTAAAGTTTGGGGAAAGGCACTAGGAGTTGCTGGGAGGGAGCCTGCCAGGCAGATGAGAACCTGGAGCCAGATACCAGGCTTTGAAATGGGCGCCACCAATCTGAGGCCCCTTGCTGGTTCTGGATGCAAAAGGCTGATGTTGAAGGCAGAGCTGAGACCCAGGGGAAGGCTAATTTTGGTTGGCAGAAAAGAGCTCCTTGTTCCAGAGGAAAAACTGGCAGCCTCCAACACGTGTGCCCAGAGAAGACACACAGCTGGGGTTTGGTGGCCTCTGAGCTGAGCATGTTCACAACGCATTTCCCCACCCTTCCAGTGAGAGTCAACACTAGCTTGTTGATCACTCCAGGAGTTCCGCTGTCGTCATCAAAAACATCAGGGAAAAGGGTCACAACCTGCCAATTTCTTCCTAAGGAACTGCTTTTCTGGTTATCAAACAGCATGTTCACAGAAAAATAGAAACATGCAGGAAATAATAAAAAGTAAAAAAATGAAGGTCATCCATAAATCTACTATGGAGGAACAATGACTATTACACTTTGCATACTTCTCATCTTTTTCTTTAAAAAAAAAAAAAACAATTTCATGGGGGCGCCCAGGAGGCTCAGTAAGTTGAGCATCTGACTCTTAATTTCAGCTCAGGTCATGATCTCACCGTTGGTGGGCTTGAGCCCGACATTGGGCTCCATGTTACAGCACTGAGCCTGCTTGAGATTCTCTCTTCTTCCTCTTTCTCTACGCTGCCCCCTACTCACACTCTCTCTTTCTCTCTCTCTCTCTCAAAATCAATATTTTTTTTTAATTTTTTTAATGTTTTATTTATTTCTAGGAGAGAGAGAGAGAGACAGTGTGAGCAGGGGAGGGTCAGAGAGAGAGGGAGTCACAGACTCTGAAACAGGCTCCAGGCTCTGAGCTGGCAGTCAGCACAGAGCCCGACGCGGGGCTCGAACCCATAAACCATGAGATCATGACCCAAACGAAAGTCGGACCCTTAACTGACTAAGCCACCCAGGGGCCCCTCAATATTTTTTTTTTAATTCATGGATGAGATTACGTAGTACATGCAATTTTGCTTTCAGTTTTCACTTAACGTTATATAACCATTTTCCCAAGCTATTACAAACTTCTCATAAACATAATTTTTAATGGGTCCAAGGATTATCATTTACTTAATCATTCCACTCTTGTTGGATAGTTAGGCTGTTGAATTTTTGTGCGTGTTAAGCTTATTTTTCCTGTTACTATTAATATTGCCTTATGATAGTTATCCCCAAGTGCAATCACTAAATCAAACAATAAGAACACTTTGAAGGCTTATTTTAAGATTACTTTAGGAAAGTATAACCAATTTCCACAGCACACATATGAGTGTCTATTTCACTGCTTCCTTACCAGCACTGACAATTACTGGGTTTTAATTTATTAATATAGTAGGTAGAAAAATATAGTATTTTCATTAATTTGATTGCTACTGAGATTTAATTAATTTTTTTCCATTTATTTATCAGCAATTTGTGGTTTGATATATGAATTATCCTTGAATGGCCTTTCCCCCATTTGTCCATGAGGGATTTAGTACTTTTATTACAAATTTGATCAAGCTGTTTATAGATTGACTGCTACCCTTTGTCACATTTATTACAGACATTTTCCCCAGAATATTAATTGCCTCCTGTGTTTGTAATATGTTGGTGCATTCCTTTGTTGTGTTAATGTGGAAAGCCCTTCTCCATCCAGAAATTTGATTTTCGATCTAATTTGCTTCTAATTCATATGGTTTCTCTCTCTCTCTCTCTCTTTTTTTTTTTTTTTTTTTTTTTTTAAACATTTACCTCCTTATTCCAGCTGGTATTCATTTCAGGGCTCAGTGTGAAGGGAGACTAAATTATTATCCCCTTCACCTCCCATACTTAGACAGCAGTACCAGTACTGTTGCTTGAGTGAATAATGCTCCCTTTGCCAGTGATTTGTGGTCCTCTGGGGACCATGTGATAAATCCTTAAGGAAGCCAAATTTGTTTCTAGGCTCTATGATCTAGCTATCCATTCTTATGTCAGTTCCATACCTTCTTAAATTAAAGCTTTAGGATAGGTGAAAAATAATATAACTCTTTGCAATTTTGATGATTTTGATATTAGCTCTTTCCCCTATACTCTTTCAAATTACTTTTAGGATTATTTTTTAAGCCCTTTTCCCTCCAAAGAGTTCCTATTTGAATATGGAGTACAAACCGAGGTTACACTTGTGAACTATTTCACAGGGAATCACCATCTTTATAATGCTATCTACCCATTAAGGAATATTGTGTGTTTCCTCATTTGTTGAAGACTTTGTCTGGAATCTCTCAGGTTGGTTTTGTGATTTCCTTCAGAGAAATTTTGCACATTTCTAAGTAATGTTACTGAAGTATTTTTATTGCTTTAAAAAATGAGCTTTTGTTGCACTAAAATATCTCACTGGTTAATCTTGTCATTTAAAACAGCTGTTGATTTTTGTTTATTAATTTTGCATCTAAATACTCTTATTTATTCATTAGTGGCTAAACTATCTTCTTAATTCTAATCTTTATTAATGGGTTCTTTTGGGTTTTTCATATGCATAATCATATCAAATTATTTTATCTCCTTCCAAGGGTCATGGATGTTGCTGCAATTTTTTTAATTAGGCCTATTGATGTAATATATTTTGTTTATAGATTTCCTAATGCTAAATCATCCTTGCCTTTCTGGGATAAAATCTACTTGGTTATAACGGATCTATTTGCTACCGTTTCATTTAGAACTTTCACATCTACTCACGTCAGATAAGTCCACAGACTTGCTTGCTCGTAATATACTATCATGATATTTGGACAAGTTTATCTTTTTTATGTTCTAGATCAGTCAACATAGCAGAGCAGCTATCTAATTTTCTGAAAATTTAAATCAACTTACCTATAAAAATCATAAGTTCAGTGACCTCCAAATTCAGAACTTTTCATTTTATTTTATGAATTTTAATCTTTTCTGATTTTTTAATTGATTTTTTTAAGTAAAGTGTGGTGATATTTATTTTTTTAAAACATCTTCTAAGGGTGCCTGGGTGACTCAGTTGAGTAAGCCTCCTACTTCAGCTCAGATAATGATCTCACGGTTCATGGGTTTGAGCCCCACATCAGGCTCTGTGCTGACAGCTCAGAGCCTGCAGCCTGCTTCAGATTCTGTGTCTCCTTCTCTCCCTGCCCCTCCCCTGCTCATACTCTGCCTCTCTGTCTCAAAAATAAATAAACATTAAAAAAAATTTTTTTAAACATCTCCTATTTTATCATTTCCCCCAAAATCAACATAGAGTTGTAAATAGCTTTTATTATATTTTTATCTATTATATATCTTTTTTAATATTTTGATTGTATTTCTGCTTTATTTCTGTTTCTTTCTTGATTTTTACAGAATTTCCTTTCTCTGTTTTCTAGTTAATTAGTTTGGGGCATTATCTGTATTATGTCCTTCCATATATTTTCTTAGTTACTAGAGCCTTTTTAAGTTTATGTATTTTGAGAGAGAGAGAGAGAGAGAGAGGTGGGAGAAGAGGGGCAGAGAGAGAGGGAGAGAGAATCCCAAGGAGGCCCCATGCTTCAGTACAGGGCCCGACATGGGGTTTGATCCCGCGAACCATGACATCATGACCTGAGCCAAAATCAAGAGTCAGACGGCTTAACCAACTGAGCCACCCAGGCATCTCCTCCACATATGTAATTTCAAATTTAATAACATATTTCACCCAATATATCCAAAATTTCAACATGTAATTGATATTTTTAAAATATAAGACATTTTACATTCTTTGATACTATGTCTTCCAAAACTTCCATCTATTTTATATTCACAGCACATCTCAGTGTGTATAGCCACATTTCAAGCACTCAGTACTCATGTCGCTGGTGGCTACCATATTGGACAGCATAGGTTTGGATGATGTATTTCTTTCCTCTCTTTAATAGCTAAAATAGTTAAGACTATAAACTTACCTTTCATTATAGCTTTGACCACATCCCACAAGTTTTTATAACTCTCTATTTCCTAATCTATTATCACACATTTGATTATATCTTCGTTCCATCTTTCTTTAGGAGACTATTTTTAAACACCCAAGTAGTTGGCTATTTTTTTATTGTTCTTAATTCTTGGCCCAAGTATGTAACCTCCACAATTTCTGTGCTTTGAAATTGATAGTGAATCACAACTTACATGAGGCTAGTCTCACTTTAGTCTTATTAATTACATTATTTAAATCAGCTAAGTAATTAAATTTTGTCAGTCAGCCGTGGAATATTAGTGGTTTCATTTCCAAATACTGTTCTTCCTATTTTTTTCTTATATTTCAATAGATTTTGTTTTATATATTTTGAGTCAGTGCTATGTAGTATATAATCTTTTCTGTTATCTATTATGAATGTAATTATATATATATAACATTTTTTATCTTACTTAATCATTGTTATTTTCACAACTACTTTGATTTTACTAGTGCTTTCATTTTATTTTTATTTGCCCACAATTATTTTTACCCATCCATTTATTTTATAGATCCTGTTTTCAGTTTGGCTAATGGTTACTAGTATTGACTCTTAACTCCTATTTCTGTGGTTACCATACTTAAGAAAAACACAATAGCTTGTGAATCCTTAGGGTCTAAATTATGAAATTTGTATGCCTTACAGTCTTCTGTTCTTTTCCTACCAGTATTTATCAGTCTGCAGTAATTTAATCTTAGATTATTAAATCACTACTACTAGAAGCTTCTTATTCAAATTACATTTAAAGATTAAATAGCTTCTCTTTCAAGGATTATTTCCGGCTTTTGATTCTTCTATCTTTCAACCAAAGTTATAATTACTTATTTTAACTTCGTAAGTCTACTTGGTTTCAGTTTTCACTTCTGGTCCCAATATACTATGATTTCCTCAAGTGGAGTCTAAATTTTGTCGGCCGGGCATGCTCTTAAGCAAGTTTTTAAATTTTTAAAGTATTTTTCACTGCGGCAAAAGAAAGCACCACATAAGTAAAATGTATCATCTCGGCCAGTTGTATGTGTGCAGTTGGGTCATGTTAGGTATAGTCACACGTACAACCCGTCTCCAAAACTTTTTCATCTTGCGGAACTGAAACTCTAACCCATTAAGCAATTCTCCAGTCCCTTCTCTCCCCAGCCACCAGCAACCACCATCCTACTTTCTGTTTCTGTGATATTGACTTCCCTAGATACCTATGGGGGGGGAGGGAGGGTCATATAATATTTGTCATTTTGTGGCTTGCATATTTCAATTAGCATAATGTCCTCAACGTTCACCTGTGTGGTAGCACGTGTCAGAATTTCCTTCCTTATTAAGCATGTAGGTAGGACTCTTAAGAACATTTGCTTATGTAAGATGCGTCTCTCCTGCTTTTTTGCTCAGAGCTCTGTGGGTTCTTTTCCCCTCAGACAAATGAAGATGTTGCCTCAGTGTCTCTGAGTTTTAACATCAAATACAGAAATGTAAGGCCAACCACATTTTTGTTCCTTTGTAAGAAACCTATGGTTGCCCCCCCACCAAGCTGTTTTTAGAATTTTTCTTTTTCTTGAAATTAAAAAAGAAAATCCTCCTGCTAAGTATCAATGGTGGGGCTCCGGAACGCCGGGAGCCCTTTCTCCCTGAAGAGTCTGTTCTTCTTTGGCTTTTGGTTTTCAACTCAAAGGGTTTCACTCTGGTCTCTTTATTCCATTTATTCTGGGATCCTTTTTGAAAACCTCTATAATTCATAGGTTAGACATCCGTCCACTCAGGCTTCTCCTTTTCCATTTCTTTTTCATCTATCTATCTTTGTCTTTGGCCTTCTAGTTATTTTCCAAGTTTGTCTTATGTACAACTTTTTCTGCAAAACCCATTCTGTCCTTCGTTGCCTTCGGCTCACATTCTCATGTTGCTGTTGTGTCCCTCACTCCCATTCGGTTCCCCCCGAATGCCACCTCCCATCTTACACGTCCTCTCTGGGTGGGGCTGTTAGCGAGTCGTGATCCCTACTTTTGAATGCCCCTCCAACATGACACAAAATGCACCTAAAAGCCCACATGTTTTGTACTTGAATTTTTAATTTTATTTATTCTTGGTACATTATTTTCATTTTCATTTTTTTAAATTATTTTTATGTTTTTTATTTATTTCTAGGAGAGAGAGAGAGAGACAGCATGAGCAGGGGAGGGTCAGAGAGAGAGGGAGTCACAGGCTCTGAAATAGGCTCCAGGCTCTGAGCTGGCAGTCAGCACAGAGCCCGACGCGGGGCTCGAACCCACGAACCACGAGATCATGACCTAAGCGAAAGTCGGACGCTTAACCGACTAAGCCACCCAGGCGCCCCCATTATTTTCATTTTCAAAACCATGCATTACCATTAGGTCTGCAGGGTAACAAGCCCCTATTCTGCTGTGCAGGTTTTTCCCAGAGACGACATATTGCTTTTCTCTTCCCTTACCCTTGAATGACAAAGGCTCGATTTGGTTTTAGAGTGAGCCATAGGGATCATCCTTGGAATTCTCAAGGATGTGAATAGTAGTAGAGTCTTCCTGTGCACACCCCAAGTTTGATTTCCAGTATTTAGCAAGTGTTCAGTTCCTAAGTATGTTTTGCCAGCCCCAAACAGAATCTTCTCTTGAGGCTACTGATTACCAGGAAGAAACTGAGTCAAGCTGCAGTTCTTTGATCAGATGTAATCATTTTTTTTAAAGTTTTTAATGTTTTATTTATTTTTGAGACAGAGAGAGAGAGACACAGAGTGTGAGTGGGGGAGGGGCAGAGAGAGAGGGAGACACAGAATCCGAAGCAGGCTCCAGCCTCTGAGCTGTCAACACAGAGCCCGATGCAGGGCCCGAACCCACGAACTGTGAGATCATGACCCGAGCTAAAGTTGGACTTCCAACCAACTGAGCTACCCAGGAGCCTCAGATGTAATCATTTTTTAAACTCTAGCTTCTGGTATGCACGGCCCCAAGCCTTTTCCTGACTGAGAGCACTTTACCTGACAGTACCATGCCTCTGAGGACACAGGATACCTTAGGCCCCTGAATCTCCAGGGACCAGAGCAAGAGCAGCGCTGATAGGAGCTGCCCTGGTGCGAGGGACGGGGTATGCAAGCAGTCACAGACTGCCTACCAGCCAGGGCCAGCAGGGGAAGGGCTGAAGGTCAAGCAGCCTACCCATCTACCCCTTGACTTTGGTCTGCTGGGTAGAAGGCTAGGCTGCCCTGAGCAGCGAGAACTTCTCAGTGACAACACTTTAATTAGCGGTGTTAACCTCCCGAGTGTGGTGAGGACTCTGTTGGTAAACTGTTATCTTCCTTCCCAGTGTTATGTGGGGATTTCTTCTGCTACGTCTGCCGGCACAGGTATTTTTCTGGGAGATGGGGCAAGGATAACTCAGGCACTGACAGAGGGCTGTGATTTAACTCCCAGGTCGGCACTTATAAAGGCCCGGAGTTGTGGTTCTCAGCCATGGTTGCACAATGGAATTACCTGGAAGCTTTCACAGATTACCAGCGCCCCGGCCCCACAAGCCTCTCTTCGGCAGAGTCCAAATGTCTGTAGCTTCTGAGTTCCTCTGGGTGACTCCAGTGTACAACCATGGCCGAGAGCCTTTAGGCCAGATTCGAGAGCAATGGTAGGGCATAGGTTCTTATTCAGATTCTAGTACTAAGCAACCTCAGTCCAGTCTTAACCTTTTTGTGCCTTAGTTTCCCCCATTTGAATGTGAGAATGCTAATGTCTGCCTCTGCTCTGACCACCTAAGGATATAGTGGGACAAATACAGATTGAGGAGATTCAACACTTCTAAGGCAGCAGGCCAGGGCCCTTTGTAGACCCTAGGGTGGTGAGCAAAGTCATTTATTCACTCACAAGCACCTAGAACAGCACCAGGCAGCCCCTCTGGGCTCCCTGCTCCAGGTCCTGCACTAGAAAGGAGCCCCCACTGCTGTTGGAGTCTCTGGCTAAACCCAGGAGACACTGCCCTGTCTCTGACTCCAGGGCGGGGGAGAGCTCCGTGCACTGGCCAACCACAGTTGTCCACAAGTAAACATTTCAGTGGGGAGCGAGTGGGGAGGCAGGAGACTTGAGGCTCAGAGTGAGGCCCCTGAGATCTGTGAGCGTGCGTGGACTTCTGGGGCAGGGTGAACCTGCAGCTCAGTGGAAAATTCAGACAGAAAGTCAGTAAGAACTTGGGCTCTGATGTACTACTTTTCCAGTTTAAAGCACCATAAAAAAAGAAGAAGAGGAAGGGCGCCTAGGTGGCTTAGTCAGTTAAGCGTCAGACTTCAGCTCAGGTCATGATTCAAGGTTTGTGGGTTGAGCCCCACATTGGGCTCTCTGCTGTCAGCGCAGAGCCTCCTTTGGATCCTCTGTCCCCGTCTCTCTCTGCCCCTCCCCACCTGCACTTTTCCTCTCTCTCTCTCTCTCTCAAAAATAAACATTAAAAAATTTTTTTAAGGTTTTTAAAAATGTATTTATGAAAGAGAGACAGCACGAGCAGGGGAGGATCAGAGAAAGGGAGATTCAGAATCTGAAGCAGGCTCCAGGCTCTGAGCTAGCCATCAGCACAGAGCCCAATGTGGGGCTCGAACCCACAAACCGTGAGATCATGACCTGAGCCGAAGTTGGACGCTTAACCGACTGAGCCACCCAGGTGCCCCAAACATAAAAAAATGTTTAAATAAAAATAAAAAATAAAAAGGAAGAGGAGACAAAGCTTGGTGTCCAGAGTAGGCAGATCTGGGTTCATATCCCAGCTCTACCGTGGGCAGATTGGGTAACTTCTCTAACCTCCGTTTCACTATCTATTAAATGGGGCAATAACAGGACCTGCCTCATGGGATCATTGAGATGATTAAATATGAACAGTTAGGGTGCTTGGCTCCGTGTCTGGTGCACAGGCAGTGGCTCCTGTCGCTATTGTTTTAAACACACGCACGCTTTAAACTGGTGACACTCTGAAATTATAATCTGTGACCCAGGCTCATCAGAAACAGAACCTGGAGTGACATCTCTTGGAGATCTTCTCCGCCAGCCCAGATTTGCCAGCCGAGGAGGCTGAGGCCCCATCTGCCCTTTTAGGCTTCTAGATAGCACTTCCGTCATACACAAGGGACAGGCATTAACCACATCTTCTGTGAGGACCTTCCTTCTCTGGAGATTCTGAGATTCTGGCATCAAGGAAAATGTGTGGCCAAAATGAGCGATGGGGCGGGTACTGGGCGGTGGGAACAGCCTGCAGCTCGTTCTACGGCATGTATCCTCCCGTGTCTTTCCTCTCCGAGGCACAGTCACCCAGATCCGGAATCTTGGTATCATCTTTGAGTCTTCCTTTCCCTGCGGTCTATCGCTCCGCGACTCCTCTTGACAATGCACCAATCCTGTGTCAGGCAGCTCGACAAAACAACCACAGAAATCCTAACGGCACACGATACTGTATTGTCATCAGATTATGTGCCTGCAAGTTGGCTGGGGGTCACATGATCTAGTCTAGACTTGGGCGGGGCCCTGCTTCACCTGTCTCCCCTCTTCCCTTTGGGACCATCAGACCAGCCCACAGATGGCCTTCTCATGACAGCGAGAGAAACACAAGAGAGTAAACATAAGGCCTTATCATAAGGCCTGGGATCGGAACTGGTGCCCTGTCACTTCTGCCTCATTCTGTTGGCCAGAGCAAGTCATATAGCCAAACCCAAACACAAGGGGTAGGGAGATATATTTCTGAATATAATCTAACCTACCACGGATTCTTATCTCTCAAATGCCGGAGAGTTGGGGTTTCATTCAGCCCGCACTTCTGTAGTGGCCTCCTCTCTGGTCTCCGTACCCATGCCATATTAACCTTGTAAGGAGCCTAGATATGACCATGGCATTTCATGATCTCCCCCCCAATCTCCCGCCAAAACCATCACACAGAATGCAGCTCCCTGGCTGGTTTCAGTGATCCATACTCTAGCCTCACCCATGCTGGACCCGGGCTGGGTTATACCTCCCTGTTTCCCAAACACTCGTGTTACCCTCCCTACATCGCTCTTCTTTCCACCCAAAATACCCCACATTCTGCTGTCGGAACCCTAGCTCTTTCACGGCCTTGATTTCCAATAACTTCCGCCTCTGAGCTCCCAAAGACCTTTCATCTGGAACCACCCCCCTGTCCCCAGTGGCTTTAATACCTTCGTTCTTGTATATCACAGTTACCAGTGGACATGTCATGTCCTAGTTCTTAATATGGGGCCTGGCACACAATGGGGCAAACTGTTTTTAAGGAGGATACGTGGATGCCTCTAATCTTGCTACTATCCCTAACCGGGCAGTGGCTATAGCTGTCTCTAGCCCAGTGCTGCTGCCATGACGGGCCTCGATCCCCAATTGCTGACATGCAGGACAATATTCTGGTTACCCTCCCTCATGCGGAGGGCATGCTTTGGAGGTTAGCAACCCCCACTGGTAGTTTAACTAGTGGGGGTCGAATGGGGGAGGCGATGACTCTGGGAAAGGTGTTGTCTGCCCTTCATCTCACTCCCCCACCTTGGTATTGGGGTCAGCAAGGCAAGGCCACCGGGCCCCCCATCTGGGACCTGAAGAAGTGCTGTGGACAGGGTGGCTCTGCTACCCACCAGCGAGTCCCCAGCCCTCACCCACCTCCCTAAGCCCCTGACAGCATGGTGTTGACCGGTTGCTCCAGTCTAGCCCTGGGCCAGTGGGCACGACGGCCAAGCAGGCTGACCCCGGCAAGGCTGACTCGGTCTCTTGTGCCTCCACAGAAGGACTTCACGGTGCGGGAGGAGCTACAGCAGCAGGACGTGGAGCGCTGGCTTGGCTTCATCACCTTCCTGTGCGAGGTGTTCGGCACCATGCGCAGCAGCACGGGCGAGCCCTTCCGCGTGCTCGTCTGCCCCATCTACACCTGCCTCAGGGAGGTAAGACCCTCGCCGCCCTGCCTGAGAACGCCACCTTGGGCCGTCTGTAAGCAAAACCCAGATGCGCCAGCAAAGCTACAGGGCTCGTACCACTTACAGGGTGATCAATCCTTTGGTAACGAGGAACGTACCTCCCCTAGCTTCCATTTACCAAAGCCAGGCTTCCATTTATTTGGTTGATGGAAAGGGGAAAATCCCCCCGCACTCACCCCCCAGCCACAGACAGCATGGGGTTGACCAGTTGCCCTGGACTAGCCCTGAGCCAGTAGGCACTACAGCCAAGCAGTATGGCCATGATCTAAAGGGGAAAAGCTGTCCAAAGAAAAGTGTTATTCACTCAGAGGACACTAACTCAGTCCTCATAATCTAGCCCGCTGCCTGCAGGGAGGAGGCTTCCAGGCAGTATTCACTGAATGAGTAGATCTTTGGTCTGGATTGGTTTACCGTGAAGTTATTTATTTTAAAAAATATATATTGGCTTCTAAATTTCACCTAAAAAAGAAATAATAAGAATTACTGAGAAACCTTTGAGAAGCAAGAGGTCAGGGGTGGATTTGCCCTACCTGGGGTGATAACCCACTTCAGAAGGTCACCCTGGCTACACCCCAGGGGCTAGAATTGGAAGGGACAAACACAAAAGCTGAGAACTCATTACAGGGCTGTCAGTGTCGTCCCGTGACAGGGTGGTGGCTCGGAAAGCAGCCATGCCAGTGTGGAGGAGGACCGTATGCCAGTTATGTTTTTGGGTTGGAGCCGACAGGAGGGACATGGGCTCCTGGTGCCGCCATTATCTGGGACGGGGAGGGCCGGACAAACACCAGGAGTCGTTTTCTTCTGTTTGGGTGACCTCGTGGTCACCAGAGAGCTGTCCCGCGGTTGCTCAAGTAGAGCGTCTGAAAATCAGGAAGCGGTCGGCCCTGGGGACATGGAATTGAGTATTGCGTGAAGTGGCAGAATGCACCCGGTGCTCGAGGCGGGGGACCCGATGGCATGACCCAGGGAGAGCGTGTAGATGGAGGAGTAGCCAGGAGGACGCGAGTCAGAGGAGGCTCCGGGAGGGCCGAGAATCATCCCACCAGGACCTGGTGCGAGCCCACAAGTCACATGTGCTGTCCCCTCCCCCCCCCAGCAGCAGCCCTAGGACCGAGGGAGGAGCAGCCTCTGGGGGGCTCAGTAGGCCCAGACAGAGAAGTGGCTGGGGTTTAGCAACAAGGAGGTTGGGGGCCCGTGGTGTCAGTGGAGCGAGCATGGAAGCCACGTGGGGTCAAGCCGGGAAGTCAGTGGAGGTGAGGACGTAGTGCGGACAAGTCTTTGGAGAAGTGTTTCTGTGAAAGGCAACAGGGAAGAGGAACTTGTCAACTCCAGTGGAGGTGTGGCATCAGGGGACATTTCTGTGTGTTTGAATGGAAGAGATAATAAAACAGTGTAAGAGAAGGGAAGAGGTGTTTGTAAATGTCTTGGGAAGCATCGGCTTATAGGAACCAGGGTGCTCACCCCAGGCTGTGTGGATGCTCACAGAGCACGCAGACCTCTCTTGGGCACCTTGGAGACCCAGCAGCCTTGAACCTTCCGTGTAGCCAAACATACTTCTTAACAAATGCACTCAGTTTCAGAGTTCTTTCTCAGAATCAGAAAACGGCCTCTTCCAACCATCTGTCATTCTCAAAGTGTCGTAAGCTCGAACGCAGCGCTGCAAGAGCCCGTACGTGTCCATTTGCCATCCCTCCAGGGTGATTTTGAGAGCAGCCCTCTTGGAAACAGGGTGGCCTCTCCGGGTCCCCCCACCCCTGCCTGAATTGCCCTGTGCCCCTGGCAGCCCAGCTCAAGGCAGGGAGCGGCGCTGTTCGAGGGCAGTGACCTGAGTTGCCCCCAACACGTTCCCTCTGCGTGTTTCGGGCACCTCCTGGTGCTGCCATCGCCTGCTCCCCCGGGCAGGAGGCAGGCCTGCAGCTGAGCACCGGCCCTGGCTGCCAGGATGCTTCTAACACCGCCCAAGGCAGCGCGAACTTTCGGGTGTGAGATCTGGAAGGTGCCAGGAGATCTGCGCAAAAGCCAAGGAGCTTCCCCTAACGCACACTTGTTGGATACGGTGACGTCACAAACCCAAATGCCTGCCATGCTCACGCAAACTTGAAGAGTAAATAGTTCGTCCATGACTTTCACCATTCTGTAAAAGAGGAAAGGAGCGCCCTGTGCTCCAAGCTCTCTGCTTGAGGCCCACCGTGAGGTGGTTCAAGAGCACCCTGCTGGGGTTCAAATCCTGCCTCTGCCAGTTTTCAGCTCTGCCATCTTGGGAGAGAGCTCACCTGCTCTGAGCCTTTGTTCCTCATCTGTAGAGCGGGATCGTGCTGCCGACCCTGAAGGGGGTTAGGGGGAAAGACGTGGTGTGGAGTGGGTGCTAAGCGCGCCGGGACAAGTAGGCTAGAGTGTGGGAGGAAATGCCCAAGGGACTTGTTCTTAGGCACTCGGTGGCTTTCAGAGAGCTGGGTGTCCTCCAGTCTGGCTTAGGGCTGGGCACATGCCCAATCTTAAAGGGGCACAGAGGCTGAGAGCCCTGCCCAGGGACACATAGCCAGTCAATGCCAGAACTGGCCCAGAGCATTTCACCTACCAATCTAGGGCTCTTTCCAATAAATAGAGAACTTAGCTTCCCTAAAACAGGGCCTTAAGAAAAAATGGGAACGTAGAAAAGTCTGGCACCCTGGAGACCCCTGAATTCTCAGAATCTGTTGCCGCCTCCCCTGTCTTATGTCACACACACATACACACACACTCATACCTAGGCCTGACTGACGTTCCAAAGCAGGTTGGGCCAGCTCTAAGAAGTTTCTAGAAGCCAAAGCCACTGCTGCTGCCTCTCTCTCTGTGCTGGAAAAGTTTAGGGTATTCCCCTGAGACCATGCATATGGCCGACCCCAAATCTACAGGGCCCGCCCTACCCTGGGTCCTCCCATGTTCCAGAACCCCCCCAGGCCCACGTTGCCAGCTGCCCACCAGATACACCCAGGTCATGCCCCAAGCCCCTCCAACAAGATGTGGCCAGAGCTGTTCCCCAAGGCCTTCCGGCACAGTCCAGGTCCTGGTGTGCCCAGACCCATGCTTCCTGCCTTCCCGCAGCCAGGCAGCAGCCCCAGAACTCACCCGATGGCCTTTTCTTATAGTCATGGGCCACCCACACCCAGCCTATTCTCTTCGTCTGCACACCCTCCAGGGCTTCCTCCTCCCCTTTCCTCTGGCCCCTGGATCAAACACAGGCCCACGGGCCATCTTGGTGTGAAAAGTCTCATTTAGAACAAACCTAAGAGGAAGATACAAAAGCCTCACAGCTCTACCACAGCCTTGGGATCCTCGGCTCACAGAGGCCACCCTCACTGGAGCCGAGGCTCGCTAGCCCCCATGCCCCTTTAAGACTGAGTGTGAGCTTGGCCCCAAAGCCACTTAGACTGGAGGCCACCAAGGGCTCTGAGAGCCACCCTGCCCTAGAGGGAGTCCCTGGGCACTTCCTTGCACACTCTGACCTAGATGAATTAACCATTCTCTCAGTTACTCAAGCTTGAGACCTTGGACTCCATTCTTGGAGTGTCTCTCTTCGTGGCCCCAACACCTCTTCGCAGGCCCAGCCCAAGTCCCCTCTTCTAGGAAGTTCCCCATCCCCACCCCCAGCGGAGCACAGAGATGCTCCCAAGAGCGAGGCATTGCTCTCCACCGTTACAAATCCATCCTTTCCGTGGTGCCTTAGTTTTTTAGTATTTGGTAATTTCGTATTTAATTTATTTAGCAATTAGTCTTTAGGAACTAACAGCACAGTGAAAGGCATTGTCCAAAGCACATCATGAATTCTTTTCTCTTTTAACTCTGAAGATGATCACTCCTGGTTGCTAGAGAACAGAGAGGTCAGGCAGCTTGTTCCGGGCCACACAGCAGAGTCCGCACTGGAACCAAGGTCTGACTGCTGGAGTGTCTCTCCGCTCCTGACCACTCTGCTCATACCTCGTGAAGCACCTTTCTCTTTTCCTCAGTCCATAGCCCAGATCCTGCTACACAGTGGAAGCCAAACAGGCCATCGGGGAATTGATTCCGCTTTTGCCATAAATAACACGTGCCGATCAGATCTTTCTTTGAGGGATGGGGAAGAATAATTTTCCGTGAGCACTTTTCATTGTCTAAGTGCAAATGGCTCTGCCAAGATGGTTTTCAAAGTGATTGAAGAGTATTATTGGTGCCTGGAAGGTGCAGGAGTCTCCTTTCCCTCCTGTTTACTGCTCATGTTTGCCTCTTGAGCTCTTTTTTAGTTGTTGTTTTTTTTTAAGATTTTTTTTTAAGTAATCTCTACACCAGGTGTCGGGCTCAAATTTACAATCCCAAAATCAAGCATCACATGCTCTACTGACTGAGCCATCCAGATGCCCCTCTTTTTTTTAATGTTTTTAATGTTGATAAAATTTTATTGTCATAAAAACACTTACTTAATATGTGGTCTACCCTCTTAATAGATTTTTAAGTGTCCATTACAGTATCCTTTCCTCTAGGAACAGTGTCATGCAGATCTCTAGAATTTATTCCTCTGGCATAACAGAAATTTTGTGCCTGGTGATTAGCAGCTCACACCCCTCCGTTCCCAGCCTCTAGCATCCACCCTTCTATTCTTTGCTTCTACAAGTTCACTATTTTAAATATCCTGTGCAAGTAGAAATATGTAATATTTGTCCCTCTGTGACTGGCTTATTTCACTTAGCATAATGTCTCCTGGGTTCATCCATGTTGCCCCATGCTGCAGAATTTCCTTCTTTTATAAAGTGGAATAGTACAGTTGATTCTTGAACAACATGGGAGTCCATTTATATCAAGAGTTTTTACAGTACAGCACTGTAAATGTATTTTCTCTTTCTTATGATTTTCTTAGTAATATTTTCCCTCCTCTAGCTTACTTTACTATACAAATACGGTGTATAATACATATAACACACAGAATAAGCATTAATTGACTGTTTATGTTATTGGTAAGGCTTCTGGTCGACAGTAGGCTATTCGTTAAGTTTTGCTGGATAGTATGGTAGTTCTATTTTTAACTTCTTGTTTGTCTTTCAGAGTAGCTATTTCTCTACTTTCTCGCCAACACTTGTCTTCTTTTTTTAAATAATAATAATATCCATCCTCACAGATGTGAAGCAGTGTTGATTTGCATTTCCCTGATGATGAGTGACATTGAGCACCTTTTCATTTACTTGTTGGCCATTTGTATGTCTTCTTTGGGAAAATGTCTATTCAGGTCCTTAGCTCATTTTTTTGGTCCAGTTATTAGGTTTTCTGCTTATTGGGTTATAGGAGTTCCTTATGTATTTTGAAAATTAACCCATTATCAGATACGTGGCTTGCAAATATTTTCTTCCATACTGTAAGTTGCCTTTCACTCTGGGGCATTTGTGTGTGTGTGTGTGTGTGTGTGTGTGTGTGTTTCTGTGCAGAAACTTTTCCATTTGATGCAGTCCCAGTAGTCTCATTTTGCTTTTGTGCTTCTAATGTCCTATCCATGAAATCACTGCCAAGACCAATGTCGTGAAGCATTTCCTGGGGGAAATGTTTTCTTTGACAAGTTATAGTTTCAGGCCTTAAGTCTTAATACATTTAAAGTTGCGTGTGTGTGTGTGTGTGTGTGTGTGTGTGTGTGGTATAAGATAAGGGTCCAATTTCATTCTTTGGCGCGTGAATATTCCCAGCACCGTTTGTTGAAGAAACTCCTTTCCCCATTGTGTGCTCTTGGCACCTTGTGGAAGATCATTCAACCACATATGCATGGATTTATTTCTGGACTCTCAGTTCTATCCCATTGGTCTATATGTATGTTTTAATTACCATAGCTTTGGAATATATTCTAAAATTAGGATGGGTAGTGCTTCCTGATATGTTCTTTTTCAAATTGTTTCAAGGTTGTTTGAGCTATACGAATCTTTTGTGATTCTATATGAATTTTAGAATTGTCTGTTCTATTTCTTTAAAAAATGCCATTGTAATTTTGATAGGCATTGCACTGAATACGTTGGTCACTTTGGGTGGTATGGACATTTTAACAATATTATATCTTACAAACCAAGGTCAGGAACACGACAGGGGTGCCCACTCTAAACACTCCGGCTTAACGCAGTATTAGAAGTCCTAGCCACAGCAACTAGGCAAGAAAAAAGAAATAGAAGACATCCACATTGAAAAGGAAGAGCCAAAATTGTCTCCATGTGAAGATGGCATGATCTTGTATATAGAAAACCCTAAAGATTCTTTAAAAAGGAAAGAAAAGAAAGAAAAAAGGAAACCCTACTCAGCCCAAAAACAACAACAACAACAGCAAAGGTTAGAACTAATAAATAAACTCAGTTAAGTTGCCAGATATAAAATCAATACACAAAAATCAACTGTGTTTCTCTACACTGATAACAAACTACCTGAAAAGGAAATTGGTAAAATAGTTCACTTTACAGTAGCATGAGAAAACGTAAAATACTTAGGAATCAACATAACTAAGGAAGTAAAAGACTTATCCACTGAAAACTGCAAAATGTTAATGACTGAAATTAAAATTTGTTTATAGTTTATTTACTTTTGAGACAGAGAGAGACCAAACACGAGCGGGGGGGAGGGGCAGAGAGAGAGAGGGAGACACAGAATCCAAAGCAGGCTCCGGGCTCTGAGCTGTCAGCTGGAGTCAACCTGCCAACCATTTAATTGGTTGGGGGGGTGGCGGGGAGGGGGGTCCTCTCCTCACACCCTTTCCCTGACCCTACAACACCCTTGGCTCGCTCAGCTCCTCTATCACCTCTATGACCCAGTGGTGATCTTGTCAAACTGTCCCAAGATACCGTTGACTGCTTCTCCCTGGGCACCTTTCTTCAAGAGCTTCATCAAGAATTCCTCTGGCAGGGAATGCCGGGGTGGCTTTTAACCCCTTACATCTGTTTCCGCTGAGCAGACTTTCCCCCTGTACTAGGCGCCTGTTTCTACCCACTCCGTCTCAGCCTTTCTGTCTCCATTCCAACCTCCCAGCCCATCTCTACCCGTGAATCCCAGCCTCCTCTTCTGAGTCTTGTAGCCACAGCCAGAGGCCAGGAGTGGGGGACAGGAACAGGGAGGGGGTTGCCCTGTGCCAGCAACCTCTCACCCCTCTGCACCTCCCTCTGCCCCCCTCTGTATGGTTGGCTCCCTGGCCGTCCTTCCCTCCAGGCCCCAGAAACCCCATCCGCCCCTCCCTGCCTTTGGCAGAGGAAGGGCAGGGAGGGCGCAGGTTGCTCCGAGGGGTGTCTCCGACGGGCACACCCCCCCTCAAGGATGCAACTGGTTGGGCTCCTGGAAGAGGCCGCAGGCCCAGGCTGGGGAGGAGACCGCAGAGGGCAGCAAGTCAGACTTCTCAGGAAATGAAATTGCTCCATGCAACAATGAGAGAGCCACTTTTTTAACTTTTTGCGTGAGCGTGCATTCAATTGCTCGCATTGTTTTGGCTCCAGGGGAAATCTGACCTCGGAAAAGGCTGAGATGAAGTGGGTGTGGGTGGAGATCCTCTGCTATTTCACAGGGCTAAGAAAGTCAAGCAGAACATTCTTCAGAGGTACCTTCGCAGCAGGACTATTCCTCCCTTCCCGAGAGCAGGAGATGCAGCCTCATTCAGCTGCCCAGCTGGGGCCAGGGCAGGGCCCACTGTGGCCAGAAAAGGCCAAGGTCCACCGGCCCAGGAGACCGATGGACCCTACTGGGAGCAAAGATCTGAAATTATTCTCCATGCGACCTGGGACTCTTGACCCTGCTGCACCTCGGGAAGCTTTTAAAAAATTACAGATTCTTCAGACCACCATGCCAACCCCACTTCAACCAATTAAATCAAACTTTCTGGGGATGAGGTTTGGGTGGGGGGGAGATTTCATCTCTCCCTGTGATTCCAGTGTGCAGCCAAGGTTAAGAGACACCAATAGCTGCCTCTCAGATGCATTTAGTGAGCAGCCCTTGACAGCCAGAGAGCACTGTGGGAAGAGCATAGCCTGGAGAGCCAGAGAGACCGGAGTTCGAATCCAAGCCCTGCCGTTCCTAGCCTGTGGGGCTTTCACCTACTTTTTTCTTTTTTTTTAATGTTTATTTTACTTTTGAAAGAGAGAGAGACAGGGACAGAGCATGAGTGGAGGAGAGGCAGAGAGAGAGGGAGACACAGGATCCGAAGCAGGCTCCAGGCTCCGAGCTGTCAGCACAGAGCCCAACGCAGGGCTTGAACTCACGAACCATCAAAAGATCATGACCTGAGCCCAGGTCGGTGCTCAAGCGACTGAGCCACCCAGGGGCCTCTCACCTAATTCTTTAATGTTTCTGAACCTCAACCTTTTATCTGTAATGTGGGAATGTGGGACAAATGCTCACCCTGCAGGTTTAAGGTGTAAAATAAAAGCAAGTGGTGTGTGACAGCCCCTTGGCGAGCTGCGCTGTCGTTTACTGCTGTTGAAAGCAAACCGTGTTCCAGGCACTGCTCCAGAGAAGCATCGCACCACAGACCGCCCAAAACGTACTGTCCATTCTCCGAACTGGGCACCACGGCCCCTCACAATCAAACACACCCCCCCTTTCCTGGAGAGCCTCTCGTGAGTCCTCCAAGGCTCCAGCCACACCGTCCCCACTGCCTCTCCACAGAGGCAATGCCCTTGCATTCCTCCTGCCTACGCACCATCTCCCTCCCCCTCCTGCCTGACTCTTGCCCACCTTCAAGGCCAGGTTCCTTCCCACCATGTCCCCACCCTGCCCTGAGTTCTTCCTCCTGTAACATCCTGTACCATGAGTGTCTACACAGCGTGGCTCCGTGTGTTCTCTGGGCACGTCCGCTGCCAGGTGGTTTATTCATGCCTCGTGACCTCTTCCTGGTTGCTCATAAATTCATTTCAGTCTCTCGTCGGTACCTGCGGCTAAGTTGGGTCTCCCCCCAGCTACGTTTTGCTCCGGACTCTGCTCATTCAGGAGGCAGTGATTTGGTTGGAGACCGTGCTACTTCTCTCTTCTGCACTGCAGAGTTTCCCAGTGGTGCTGGAAGGAGGGAGTATAAGTTGTGAAGTTGTGATCCTCCCCCAAAAGGCCGCCAGCCCATTTGGTGACTGAATCCACAGAAATGAAGCAGCCATGATCATTTATGGCAGGTTGCACAAATGTTAAGGGTAGGGGGAGTTTAGAGGTGTGGGCAGCTGCTGGGGGCAAAGGGCAGGGGAAGCCAGAACTTCAGGACAGGTACTGGCGAGGAAGGAGAGAGGCCCCCAGGAAGAAAAGTGAACAGACGCGCGGGGGCCAGAATGAGTGCGGCCCGTCTGTGTCAGCGCGGTAAGGATGGGTCTGATGCGTGAGTCCTGGGCCGCCTCTGGCTCCCGATACACACAAGAGGAAAACCTCCAAAAGTTTTGAAGCCAAAGAGCAACACTATAGAAGGCATAAAAGAGAGTTTATTTATTCATTCAGCAAACACCGAGAACAATGCTACTTCCTTATTGAACCAAAAGGTCTCCTACACACACGTCCGGATAGAAATAAGCTGAAATAGCAAAGTCAAATAAATCTGGCCTCTCCCTAGCCAGAGGGCCATCGGGTAACTCTGCAATGCTCAAAATAAGGTGAGGGGACACAGGAAGGTGGGAGCCCAGACGCAGATGAGACGAGGAGATCTGGCCAGGGCATCTTAGCAAAGAACAACCCTTGGCCCCTTGTGTCTTTAATTTCTTACTGTAACAGTCGATCAAAAAGATGAAGCAGGAAGTGACAGGCTGGAAGGAAGCTTGCACATTCAGAAGAACCTTTCTCCGTGAACACTTTATTCCAGCCCTAATCTTAGGCACAGACCCTGCCTGGAATGTTCCTCTGAGAATGCAGCCTTCCTGGGGCAGGTACACAGCCCCTGGGCACTGGTGTAGCTGCAGAGTGTCTCCAGGTCCAGCAGCTGCTGCTATGAATACCCCAGCTTAAGTAACCGTTCCTGTAACCTCTGCCGAAATAACTCCCACAGTTTTGTCCCCTCCAAAGCTGTCGCCTCCCCCTTCCAGTTGGCAACCAAGGCACTCCTGGTGTGATGCCCCCGACCTGCTCCACGCCCCCACCACACACCCACAGGCTGGCATGCCTCTCCTGAAGCTGGAGATCCTGGCCCCCAGCGGGATAAAACCCAGTCTCCCCCTTCCCCACCACCACTCCCCGACCCC
>NW_027532203.1:16299662-16301977 GCF_008692635.1 Crocuta crocuta | reverse complement strand
CTCTAACTGTTCTCCTTCCTGAGCCAGGCTCTGCAAACTGAAATGTGAAATTTGAAGCCAGTGTTCCCCTTAGCAACCATGGTAACACAGGATCTGATAGAGAGCCTGGAGTTATAAAAATACCAGCTTCCACCAGACACTGGTTTCCAAAGGGAAACCAGTCTCCACGCCAGAACCGTTTTTAAACAGTCTAAAAACTCAAGAGACTTCCAAACCCATCACAGCATGGCTTCAGGAAGACAGCCCTTCAATTCCCTTTTGGAAGGTGGTGGTGTTGCAAGCTTTCGGGTATTTTCTCTAAAATATAGAGATCCTCTCCGAGAACGGGCTAGCCTTACACATAGAGGTGGGAGCCATTTTTAATAAACATCAGATTTGCGGCATTCTTTAAAAGTGAAGTTGAATTGCTGCCAGTCCTTCCGGTTCCTTCCCAGGGACTCCGCGCCACCAAACCTCCTAATTACAGAAGGAGACGGATTTGGTCTATCTCTTCGTCACTGAAAGCAGTTTTAATTAACATAACCGTTCTCTAGCAGGAATTCCAAGTTTAAGGCCTCGGGGAGGGAGGTAAGACGCTGAGCGGCCCCCCGGAGCGGCCCTGGCCTCCCACGGACGCCCCCTCGGGCCGGCCCNACTTCGTGCCCGGAGCCCTGTACCAGGCAATAGAGGCGCCGAGTGCTGGGCTGGCTGCTTGAGCTGAGCCGTGACGTGGTCCCTCCCCTTGCAGAACTACTGTCTGTGAAGGAGAAGGGGAAAAGCGAAGCTTCCAGTAATGGGAGCTGGTGCGCAAATCACACGCGGCTCCCCTCATGACGCACACTGATCTTCCTTAACCTGCTGCAGCTCCCAGGCCCATCGGTTAGATGTAGCTGTTGATGATACCCCACTGGCTGCTGTCCCCACCTTCAGATGTAAATAGTGTGTAGGGCAGCACTTGTAGATCCTGGGCCAGGCACAGCTAGGAAACCACCCCTTCTCTTTTCTAGAATCCATTGGTGGCTCCATTATCACCGCTGCCGGCAATGATCAGTAGCCTACAGGTGGCCTGAGCCAGGCCCTAAAAGAGGAAACCTCCAGAGTTGCCCTTACTTGTAACTGGCAAAGAAGGATACTGGGGGAGAAGGTGCACTTACAGAGCCAGGCAGATTCGTGCATCTTATCCTCTCTGGTCCTTGGTTCCTTGTTGGGATGAAGATTAAATGGGATTTGGTAGGTTTGCTAATTACAAGTTGACTTCCTCCCTTCCCTGTGGGAGGTCACATGAAATAAAGAATGAAAAACAAAAGACTTGAAATAATGGGATCCATCAGCAGCGTATGTATATCCTATAAATGAAGTGCTTCTTAATAAGCAGAACTGTGAAGGAACACAGTAAAATAAGCCTCAGGGCCTTTGCCCTTGCCTTTCCTTCTGGGAGAATGCAGACACCCTTCCAGGGCTCAGCTGGATGTCAGTCAGTCCTGGGTGGACCCTCACCTTCACACCCCCATAACCCGCTTTCTTCTTCTCCATGGCCTTTACCAGGATCTGGCTCTACCTTAGCATTTTCTGCATAAATCTGTTTTCTCTCCCCCCCCAGCTAGTATGGACGGCTTCTAAAGGCAAAGAGTGTGTCTGTTCCCTCCATAGCTCTGTCTCCAGTGACCAAAACAGTGCCCAGCACAGAGTAGGTGCTCAGTCAGTACTGGTTGAATAAATTAGTGAACTAGCAGGAGATAACAGTAGCCCTTCTAGAGTTGATCTGGACAGATCTCTCAGGGGAAAGAAATCCAGAATCCTCCAAGAGGCAAGGTGAGCGGCAGCTAGCTGGCAGAGGTCCCTGGAGACGAGGTCAGAGTGGGAGAGGAAGAGAAACACTCCCCTCCAAATCAAACTCCAAGGAGGCAGTCTGTGCTTACAGTATGAGCAAATGGGCAAAAACTACGGTCAGCCAGTGACGCTGCCTGTTCTGTCCCCACACTTTGCTCTGCTCTAATTAAGTGGCCGTTTCTTGGCTTCAGTCTGCCAGGCCTCATAGGAGATTGAATTAGTGTGTCCCAGGTCGGAATCCCATGAGCCACAATCCTGAGAAGTCAGGGTGGGTTTGTCGCATGGCTTCCCCGATCGAGAGCCACAGGGAGAGGGGTATGGAGGGGCACTGCGCAAGCATCTGTGGGCAGGAGCGACGTGGGCAGGGGGGATGCAGGCAGAGTAGCAGGGCCTTCCTCTCTCGCCTTTCCCTTGAGGGGGAAAAGGAGTAAAGAAGGATGCGCAGGGCTCAGGAGACTACAGGGAGGCTCAGGAAGAAGCTGAGAACACAGCGGGGGGGGGGGGGG
>NW_027532203.1:16297588-16299534 GCF_008692635.1 Crocuta crocuta | reverse complement strand
GGGGGACACACCCGCTTTCACAGATGTCGAGGACAATGGCAGCCTTACTTAGCCCTGAACAGTTTCAGCACAGTCCCGACCAGGCTGCGACATGTCCAGTTCAAATAAAATGTGAGCCACTCTACCATTGCATGCTTGCTAGTAACTACATTTTAAAGCAAGGAACGGGTGAAATTAATATCTTGTATGTTATCCAGTATATCCAAAGAATGGCTGTTTCAACATACAATCAATAGTGAAAAGTACCAATGAGGTTTTTTAATACATTTTTCTTGTTTGTACTACGTCTAAAATCCACGGTATTTTACACTTAAAGCACCTCTGAGTTCAGACTAGGCACAATTCAAGGCCGCACGTGGCTGGTGGCTACTGTAGCGGACAGCACAGGTCTGGAGGCTAGCTTCGAGAATCCTCAGGTTTGGGGAACCATTCTGGATTCCTAAACAATCTGGATTCCCCCCAAGCCTCAAAAGTATTTTCTTCTCGTCACTCCCTGTGAGCACTCAGAAGCAAAGGAAAATGTTGTGAGCTAAAACCTAAATCGACCGGCCAGGGTGCTAGCGTTGGGTGGTTGTCTGGGGCTTCCTGGTGGGGTCCGCAGAGGCAGTCCGTTTGATCCAGAACGAAGAAAGGTGAGGAGAGGGAAAGGAGGGGGAAGAAAGGGTAAGAGAGGGAAAAAAGCACAGAGCAGGGGACTCAAGATGGGGAGTGGGCGGCAGGGGCGGCTGACTGAGACAAAGCTACGAGGAGAATCCTGGAGAATCATGGGAAGGCGGACAGCCACCAGCCCCTCCTCACAATGGCCCCAGTACATGGAAGACACAATTAGCTCATTCTTGCATTGCCCTTCTGATTACACTGTTGTTCTCAAGACTTCCATTTCTGTAATTAAGACCTTGTCCCTTACTCAGAGGTATTGAAAACATAAAAGTATTTGCTGAATCTGGTTTCCCAGGGTTAAAAGCCAGACTTAGGAAATGCAAACACACTTGTGGAAATGCAAACACACATTCACTAACTAATTATCCCATAATTAAGGCCGAAGCCCTGCTTAAAACAATTAGCTCTGGGAATTGAACAGTAGGTACAACCCCACTTTTCGCTAATTGTTCTTCCCCAATAGACTGGGTATGGCCAGTCTGGGGGGGTGGTAGGTGGCAAGGAGGGACAGTAGGGAATGAAGCAGCCTGCCGCTTTCGGTCTGGACTGGACCACGCTCTGCTTGGTTTGGAAATGTTAGTCAGAGAAGAGTTTGAGGTGTGGAGAACAGCAAGGAGGATGTGGTTTGGGCAAGGGGAGTCGAGCGGCTGCCCCAGGCTTGGATACGGGCCCTGGGAAGTCTCAGAAGCTACTGCTGGCCACACTGAGGTGGCTTGCCTGGCTGGAGCTGAGGGCGTGGGCCAAGGATTTGCTGACTGGAAAGCAATTAGACGAGGTGGGGCTGGCTGGGAAAATACCTGGAATCCCAAGGCCAGAGTTGAGACTTGCTCGGGTAATGCCCCGGGCGGGAGGCCTCGTGGGCTCTGGGCCCTGGAGGTACCCACCCTCGAGGGTGGGTACCAGTATCCCCACTGGGCCACAAGTCATTTTCGCCTCTCGCTGATGGGGAGGAGTGGGTTCTAGACTGTGGGAAATCAGGAGAGGCTTTCAGCCCTCCAGGAAAGGAGCCCTTTTCCTGATTACCGAGGTCTCTAGATGTCTCCCCCCTCAGCGTGTCTGCCCCCTCCTTCCACCCCTCCTCAGACTCCCAGTACTTTCCTGAGGCCCGCCTGATTCCATCAGGTAACCTCTCCCTTTCCTAGGTAGGAGGGATGTGTATGTAGGGTGGGGACTTTCGCGTTTTGAAAGAAGAGCTTGGAAGAGAAAAATGGATGCCCCAAAGAAGAAACACACACACACACACACACACACACACACACACACACAGCACAAAAAACAAAACAAAA